>NW_016927176.1:299-1755 GCF_001483705.2 Eufriesea mexicana
TTCAATTGGCGTGCTATAGCCATTTCAATGCTATAGAATCTGGCTGGAAAGTTAAATTTTATTGACAGTTTCGAATAATATCGTGGTGAGCTATCTTTCTTACATAAATAAGGAGGGTAGATTCTATTGGCGTGCTGTAGCCTTTGCAAAGCTATAGAATCTGTCTGGAATGTTCAATTTTATTGACATTTTCGACCAATACCGAGGTGAGCTACCTTTCCTACATAAATAAGGAGGAAAGATTCTATTGGCATGCTATAGCCATTGCAATGCCGTAGAATCTGGCTGGAAAATTCAATTTTATTGACATTTTTAAATAATATCGTGGAGAGCTAACTATCTTGCATATATAAGGAGGAAAGATGCTATTGGCGTGCTATAGCCATTATAATGGTCTGGAATGTGGCTGGAAAATTCAATTTTGTTGAGAGTTTCGACTAATATCGTGGTGAGTTATCTTTCTTACATAAATAAGGAGGGTAGATTCTATTGGCGTGCTATAGCCATTCCATTGCTATAGTATCTTGCAGGAAAATTAAATTTTATTGACATTTTCGACTAATATTGTGGTGAGCTAATTTTCTTGCATCAATAAAGAGGAAAGATTCAATTGGCGTGCTATAGCCATTTGAATGCTATAGAATCTGGATGGAAAGTTCAATTTTATTGACATTTTCGACTAATATCGTGGTGAGCTATCTTCCTTGCATGAGAAAGGAGGAAGGGTACTTTTGGAGTGCTATAGCCATTGCAATGCCGTAGAATCTGGCAGGAAGATTCAATTTTATTGATATTTTTTAATAATATCGTGTTGAGCTGACTTTTTTGCATAAAAAAGGAGGAAAGATTCTATTGGCGTGCAATAGCCATTGCATTGCCATAGCATCTGGCTGGAAAATTCATTTTTATTGACGTTTTCGACTAATACCGTGGTATGCCCTCTTCCTTGCATAAGTAAGGAGGAAGGACCCTTTTGGAGTTCTATAGCCATTGCAATGCCTTAGAATATGGCAGGAAAATTCAATTTTATTGACATTTTTGACTAATATCGTGAAGAGCTACCTTTCTTGCATAAATAAGGGCGAAGGGTCCTATTGGCGTGGTATAGCCATTGCAATGCTCTGGAATCTAGCTGTAAAACTAAATTTTACTGACATTTTCGACAAGTAGCGTGGTGAGCTACCCTTCTTGCATAAATAAGGAGGAAATATTCTATTGGCGTGCAACAGCCTTCGTAATGCTATAGAATCTGGATGGAAAGTTCAATTTTATTGACATTTTCGACTAATATCGAGGTGAGCTATCTTTTTTACGTAAATAAGGAGGAAAGATCGTTCTGGAGTGCTGTAGCCATTGCAATGCAGTAGAATGAGGCTGGAAAATTCAATTTTATTGACACTTTTAAATAATATCGTGGAGAGCTAACTTTCTTGCATAAATAAATAGGAAAGATGCT
>NW_016927177.1:0-644 GCF_001483705.2 Eufriesea mexicana
TGGCTGGAAAATTCAATTTTATTGACATTTTTTACTAATATCGTGGAAAGCTAACTTTCTTGCTTAAACAAGGTGGAAAGAATCTATTGGCGTGCTATAGCCATTTCAAAACTGTAGAATCTGGCTGGAAAGTTCAATTTTATAGACATGTTCGGCTGATATCGTGGTGAGTTAACTTTATCGCATAAATAAGGAGGAAAGGTTCTATTGGCGTGCTATAGGCTTTGCAATGCTATAGAATCTTGCTGGAAAGTTCAATACTATTGACAGTTTCGACTAATATCGTTGTGAGCTAACTTTCTTGCGTAATAAGGAAGAGAGATTACACTGACGTGGTATAGACATTGCAATTCTATAGATTCGTCCTGGAAAATTCAATTTTATTGACATTTCCGACTAATAACGTGGTGAGCTACCTTCCTTGCATAGGTAAGGAGGAAAGATCCGATCGGAGTGGTATAGCCATTGCAATGCTATACAATCGTCCTGGAAAATTCAATTTTAATGACACTTCCGACTAAAACCGTGGTGGGCTACCTTCCTTGCATACCTAAGGAGGAAAGATCCTTTTGGAATGCTATAGCCACCGCAATTCAGAAGTATCTTTCTGGAAAATTCTATTTTATTAACATTTTTGACTAATA
>NW_016927177.1:711-942 GCF_001483705.2 Eufriesea mexicana
ACCATTGCAATTATATGGAATGTGCCTCGCAGATCGAATTTTATTGACATTTTCGACTAATATCGTGGTGACCTATCTATCTTGCAGAAATAAGGAGGAAAGGTTCTATTGGCGTGCTATAGCCATCGCATTGCACTGGAATCAGGCTGGAAAGTGCAATTTTATTGACATTTTCGACTAATATCGTGGTGGGCTACCTTTCTTGCATAAATAAAGATTTTACGTTCTATT
>NW_016927178.1:0-900 GCF_001483705.2 Eufriesea mexicana
TAATATTCGACAGATTTCTGCGCTCTACTGTGCACTTGTATGCACTGCTTGGCTGTGCGGAGTTCAGTTGTAGTGGTTTCGGCCCGTTAGTCTGAGATACGTTGCGTATGGCTATGTTACGTGTGGTTAGGTTAGGAGGGGATAGCATTGACCTGCGTGCTGTACACTTCTATTCGGTGGACTTCTGCGCTCCACTGTGTTCTAGCGCATTCTGCCCTGCTTTTGGGAGGCCAGAATTAGTGCCCTTGGCAGGGTAGGCTGAGTTAGGTTGTATTGAGTTGAGTTACCATTGGTTTGGTTAGGATATAATAGAGCAGACTTTTGTGCCATACTCTGCACTTCGGTGGATTTCTGCGCTCTACATTGCACCGCTACACTTTACTTGCGTCTCGTGAGGCCAGCAATATTGGTCGTAGCAACCCGGATTGTATTACGTCAAATTTGGTTATATCACGCTTTGTTTGGTTTGGATAGGATAGCTTAGAGTTATGTGCTGTACACAGCTATTCTGTGGATTTGTACGCTCTACATTGCCCTAATATTATCAATTATCTGCTTGAATCTGGGGATACCAGTAATGGTGGTCTCGGCTCGTTAGGTTGAGCTATGCTATATCTAGTTATGTTACGCTTGGATAGGGCAGGAGAGGGTATGTTTAACTTTTATGCTATGAACTGCAACTTGCTGCATTTCTGCGCTCTGCTGTGCTCTAATATGCTCTGCTTGGCTCCGAGGAGGCCAGAAACAGTGGTATAGGTACGTTACGTTGAGCTATACCACTTTTGGTTGGGTTATGCTAGATTGGGTTAGGTTTGGATAGCTCTGGCTTCCTTGGCGAAGACTGTTATTCGTTGGATTCCTGCTATTTGCTCTGCTCCACTATGATCTGCTTGGCTGTAG
>NW_016927179.1:0-518 GCF_001483705.2 Eufriesea mexicana
TTAGGAAAAGGATTAAAGCTATGGTTTGATGCAAAATGAATTGTTCACGAATTGTATCCTCCCGTGACACCTGATTGTAACGGAATTGCAGAAACAGCGAACAGGAGGATCATAGGTATAACCATGACGATATAGGTAGATTCAAAATTAAGTAATGTAGGAGAATCGTATACGCAGGTATATATACGAAACAGGAATAAATCGCGGGAACATGATGAAGACCATTTGAGATTCGGTACAAAAAGCAAACTAACATGAAGCACATGCGACGGTTTTGATGTATAGCGTATTTACTATGTAATGGAGAACGTAAGAAGAAATTTGATATGAAGACCTTAAAAGGAATATTTATGGGATAAAACGAAAATAATACATACTGGATAAACATACCAGAAGGAAGAAAGATAGAGTGCGGCTCTGACGTAAGATTTGATGAGGAAAGGATCGGGCATGCCTCGTTACAAAGAAGGTAACGGTGAAAGTAATGAAACCTAGTTCCTGTCAGTTTTGACTTCGAA
>NW_016927180.1:0-506 GCF_001483705.2 Eufriesea mexicana
TTGGTGGACGTACTATGCACCGTACAGTCTATTGTATATATCCCGGGCCATGATTGAGCTACATATTGATTATGCCAGAATTGCTGATTAATACAGGCCATCGGTGAATAAATTAATGGAACGTCTACAGTACTGTGATGATGGTTGCACTCACTACTGTCTTGTTACGTGTTAATATCTCGTGCCGCAATGAATTTGCCTTTAGTCACTCTAGACTAGCTGTAGACTTTTTATCGTCGTTTGAGCAGGTCGGTGCAATGGCTACAGTGCTCTCTTAATGGCTATACTGAGTACTCTATTGACTTATGTCAATGTCTCCAACAAAAGTTGCACAGTCCTGTGATCACTCTACAATTGATATAGAACCTTGATGATCCGCGAACAGATTAATTCAATGAATATATTACTTTATTGTAGATGACTACACTCGGTACTGTATCGTCATTTGTCGATATCACTACCGATATATGGTCTATCCATTTATCATTCTAGAGTTGCTATTGAGT
>NW_016927181.1:0-665 GCF_001483705.2 Eufriesea mexicana
CGTATCTATAGATGCATGTACGAATGTATGTATGGATATACCCATGGATGTATGTATGAATGTCTGTTTGGATGTATTTATGAATTTGTGTATGGACGTATGTGTGAATGTATGGATGGATGTATGTATGCACGTGTGTATGGGTGTATGTGTGGATGTATTGATGTACGTATGGATGTATGTATGGATGGATGGTTGTATGGTTGGACGTGGTAATGGATGTATGGATGTGTGGATGGATGAATGTATGGAACGATAGATGTGTGTCTGTGTGGATGTGCGGGTGGATGAATGGATGGGTGGATTAACTGAAGAGCGGGTGAAAGGATGGGTGGAGGAACGGATGCATGGATGGATGGAATGGCGTACGTACGGATACATGTATGGATGGATATATGGATGTATGTGCGGATGCGTGTATGGATATATCCATGGACGTATGTATGGATGTGTGAATGGATGTACGTGTGGATGTATGTATGGATGTGTGTATGTATGTATGTATGGACGAATGTATTTGTGTATGTATGGATATATGGGTTGATGTCTTTATGCATGAATGGATGGGTGGATGGATGGATAGTTGTATGGATGTATGGATTGATGGATGTATGGTTGGGTGGATGTATGGATGGATGGATGTATGAAAGGATGAATGTATGGAT
>NW_016927182.1:0-543 GCF_001483705.2 Eufriesea mexicana
GATGGCTGTAATTGCCATTGGATTGAAGGCGTTAGGCGATCTATTCACCAAGCTACAACTGGTTTTAGATTTTGAATAGAAATATTCTCTGGCAAGTAGATGGCTGTACTTGCCATTGGATTGAAGGCGTTAGGCGATCTATTCACCATGCTATAACAGGTTATAGATTTTGAATAGACATATTCTCTGGCAAGTAGATGGCTGTAATTGCCATTGGATTGAAGGCGTTAGGCCATCACTTCACGAAGCTATAACAGGTTATAGACTTTGAATAGACATATTCTATGGCAAGCAGATGGCTGTACTTACCATTGGCTTGAAGGCGTCAGGCGATCTAATCACCAAGCTATGACAGCTTGTAGACTTTGAATATACTTATTCTCCGGCAAGTAGATGGCTGTGCTTGCCATTGGATTGAAGGCGTTGGGCGATCTATTCACCAAGCAATAAATGGTTATGGATTTTGAATAGACCTATTTACTGGCAAGTAGAATTCTGTACTTGCCATTGGATTCAAGGCGTTGGGCGACCTATTCACCAAGC
>NW_016927183.1:0-219 GCF_001483705.2 Eufriesea mexicana
AAAATCTAAAATCTGTAATAGCTTGGTGAATAGATCGCATATCGCCTTCAATACAATGGCAAGAACAGCCATCCACTTGACATAGAATTGGTCTATTCAAAATCTATAATCCGTTATAGCTTGGAGAATAGGTCGCCTAACGTCTTCAACCAATGGCAACTACAGCCATCTACTTGCCAGAGAATTGGTCTATTCAAAATCTATATCCTGTTATCGCTT
>NW_016927183.1:293-696 GCF_001483705.2 Eufriesea mexicana
TCTATAATCTGTTATAGCATAGTGAATAGGCCGCCCATCGCCTTCAATCCAATGGCAAGTACAGACTTCTGCTTGCCAGAAGAAAGGTCTATTCAAAGTCTATAACCTGCTATAGCTTGTTGAATACAACGAATAGCGCCTTCAATCCAATGGCAAGTACAGCCATCTACTTGCCAGAGAGAAGGTCCATTCTAAATCTCGAACCTGTTATAGCATGGTGAATAGATTGCCTAACGCCTTCCATACAATGGCAAGTACAGCCATCTACTTGCCAGAGCAGTAGTCTATTCAGAATATATTAGCAGCCATAGCTTGGTTATTAGATCGCCTATCGCCTGCAATCCAATGGCATGTACCGCCAGATACTTGCCAGGTAAACAGTCTATTCAAAATCTATAATCTG
>NW_016927183.1:984-1406 GCF_001483705.2 Eufriesea mexicana
CCTTGGTGAATAGATCGCTTAACGCCTTCAAGCCAATGGCAAGTACAGTCATCTACTTGCCAGAGAATAGGTCTATTCAAAAGCTATAGTCTGTTATAGCTTGGTGAATAGGTCGCCTAACGCCTTCAACTAAAGGCAGGTATAGCCATCTACTTGCCAGAGAATAAGTCTATTCAAAACACATAAGCTGCCATAGCTAGGAGAATAGATCGCTCAACGCCTTCTATCCCATGGCAAGTTCGGCCATCTACTTGCCAGAGAATAGGTTTATTCAAAATCTATAATCTGTTATAGCTTGGAGAATAGGTCGCCTAACGCATTCGACCAAAGGCAGGTATAGCCATCTACTAGCCAGAGAGTAAGTCTATTCAAAATCTATAAGCTGTCATAGCTTGGTGATTAGATCTCCTAGCGCCTTCAAT
>NW_016927184.1:0-2718 GCF_001483705.2 Eufriesea mexicana
ATTGGCGTGCTATAGCCATTGCAATGCTATAGAATATGTCTGGAAATTTGAATTCTATACACACATACGACTATTGTCGTGGTGAGCTAATTTTCTTGCGTAAATAAGGTGGAAAAATTCCATTGGCGTGGTATAGCCGCTGCACTGCAGCAGAATCTGGCTGGAAAATATAATTATAATGACAAGATCGAATAATATCGGGGTGAGCTAACTTTCTTACATAAATAATGAGGAGAGATTCTATTAGCGTGCTATAGACATTGCAATGATAAATAATCTTGATGGAAAATCCAATTTTATTAACATTTTCTACTAATATCGTGGTGAGCTAACTTTCTTGCATAAATAAGGAGGAAAGGCTCTATTGGCGTGCTATAGTCATTACAATGCTATAGCATCTTGCCGGATAATAAAACTTTATTGCCATTTTCAACTAATATCGTTGTGAGCTAACTTTCTTGCATAAATAAGGAGGAAAGATTCTATTGGCGTGCTATTGCCATTTCAATGCTATGGAATCTGCATGGGAAATACAATTTTATTCACATACAAGACTATTGCCGTGGTGAGTTACCTTTCTTGCATAAATAAGGAGGCAAGATTCTATTTGCGTGCAATACCAGTTGCAGCGCTATAGAATCTGGCTGGAAGAATCAGTTTGATTGATATTTTCGACTAATACTGTGGTGAGCTAATTTTCATGCATTAACAACGAGGAAGAATACTATTGACGTGCTATTGCCATTGCAATGCTATACAATCTGGCTGGAAAATACAATTTTATTGACATTTTCGGACAATATCGTGGTGAGCCGGCCTCCTTGCATATATAAGGAGGAAGAATACTATGGGAGTGCTATTGCCAATGCCGTGCTATATAATCTGGCTGGAAAATCCAATTTTATTGACATTTTCGAATGATATCGTCGTGAGCTAACTTTCTTGCATAAATAAGGTGGAAAGATTCTATTCGCGAGCTATGGCTATTGCTATGCTATATATTCTGGCTGGAAAATCAAATTTCATTAACATTTTCTACTAATAACTTGGTGCGCAGACATTCTTGCCTAAATAAGGAAGAAAGAAACTATTGGCGTCCTATAGCCATTGCAATGCTATAGCATCTGGCTGGGAAATCCAATTTTATTGACATTTTCTCCCAATATCGTGGTGAGCTATCTTTCTTGCGTAAATAAGGAGGAAAAATTCCACTGGCGTGCTACAGCCACTGCAGTGCAGCAGAATGTGGCTGGAGGATTGAATTTTATTCACATTTTCGACTAATGTCGCGGTGAGCGAACTTCCTTGCATAAATAAGGAGGAAAGATTCTATTGGCGTGCCACCACCGTTGCATTGCAATAGAATATGGTTGGAAAATACAGTTTTATTGACACTTTGGAATAATATCGCGGTGAGCTAACATGCTTGCATAAATAAGAAGGAAAGATTCAATTGGCGTGCTATAGCCGTTGCAGTGCTATAGCTCCTGGCTGGAAAATATAATTAAATAGGCATTTTCGACTAATATCGGGGTGAGCTAACTTTCTTACATAAATTATGTGGAAAGATTCTATTGGCGTGCTATAGCCATTGCAATGATATATAATCTGGACGGAAAATGCAATTTTATTAACATTTTCTAATAATATCGTGGTGAGCTACCTTTCTTGCATAAATAAGGAGGAACGATTCTATTGGCGTGCTATAGCCATTGCAATGATATAGAATCATGCTGGATAATAAAATTTTTTTGCCATTTTCAACTAATATCGTTGTGAGCTAACTTTCTTGCATAAATAAGGAGGAGAGATTCTATTGGCGTGCTATAGCCATTGCAATGCTACTGAATCTGGCTGGAAAATCCAATTTTATTAACATTCTCTCCCAATATCGTGGTGAGCTAACTTTCTTGCCTAAATAAGGAGGAAAAATTCCGTTGGCGTGCTGTAGCCGTTGCAGTGCTATAGTATCTGGCTGGAAAATATAATTATATAGACAGTTTCGACTAATACCGGGTTGAGCCAACATTCTTGCATAAATAAGGAGGAAGGATTCTATTGGCGTGCTATAGTCATGGCAATGACATATAATCTGAATAATCTGGCTGGAAAATTAAATTTTATTCACATTTTCGAATGATATCGTTGTGAGGTAACTTTCATGCCTAAATAGGTAGGAAAGATTCCTTTGTTGTGCTATTTCCATTTCAGTGCTACAGAATCTGCCTGGAAAATTTAATTTCATTGACATTTTCGGCTAATATCGCTGTGAGCTATCCTCCTTGCATAAATAAGGAGGAAAGACTCTATTTGCGCTCTATACCCGTTGCAGTGCTATTGAAGCTGGCTGGAAAATCCAATTTTATTGACATTTTCGAAAGATATCTTGGTGAGCAATCTTTCTTACGTAAATAAGCAGGAGAGATTCTATTGGCGTGCTAAAACCATTGCAATGATATAGAATCATGCTGGAAAAATAAATTTTATTGACATTTTCGGCAAATATCGCGGTGAGCTAGCCTCCATGCATAATTAAGGTGGAAAGATTCCATTTGCGCGCTAAACCCGTTGCAGTCGTATAGAAACTGGCTGGAAAATACAATTTTATTTCCATTTTCAGGTTAATATCGTTGTGAGGTAACTTTCATGCTTATGTAAGTAGGAAAGATTCTTTTGTTGTGCTATTTCCATTGCAATGCTACAGAATCTGGCTGGAAA
>NW_016927185.1:0-944 GCF_001483705.2 Eufriesea mexicana
GATATTAGATCAAAACAAAGCGCAGAATTCCACCGAATAGCAGGATATAGCACAAACGTCAAAGCCATCATAACCAAGCCATGCATAGCTCAACCTAAGCAAACGGAGAGTATCTAAACCTAACGAGCCGATACCTCTATTGCTGGCATTGACAGAGCCCAGCAGAACATATTACTGCACAGTAGAGGACAGAAGTCCACCGAACAGCAGTGTTTAGCACAAAAGCAAATGGCATCCCAGCAAAACCTAACCTAACCTTACATGACCAAGGGTTATCTATCCCAACCTCTCGTGCCACGACCGCCACTGCTGGCCTCCCGTGCTCCAGTAGAGTATAGAGGAGCTATGTAGTGCGCGAACGTCCACCGAATAGCAGTGTATAGCACAAATATCAAAATTACCCTACTCTATCCAAGCCAAACTTAACAAAGCCAAACGTATCTCAACACAACCTAACGTGCATAGGCCACTATTGCCGCCCCCCTCCCATCGCCCAGCGGCATATATTAGAGGAAAGTGGGGGCCGAAGTCAATAGAATGGCAGTGTATAGCAGAGAGGTGAAAGCTATCCAAACCTAACCCATGCAAGCGTAACATAGTCCAACGTGACCAAACTCAACCAAACGTACCGCCACCAATATTTCTGGCCTCCACAGAGAAAAGCAGAACATACTAGAGGAGAGCAAGGCACAGAAATCCATATAATCGCAGTGTACAAGAGAAAAGTCAACAATATCCATGCCAAACCCAAACTAACGTAACCTAACCTAACGTAGCCAAGCTCAACGGAACCTGTCGCGACCACCATTTCTGGCCTCCCCAAGGTCTAGCAGATGAGAGCAGTGCACAGTGGAGGGCAGGAATCCACCGAATCGAGTTTCTGTGCACAGCACGATGGACTAAGCTACCCTAAACAAATTTATCCTAACCGAACCTACCCAAAC
>NW_016927186.1:0-571 GCF_001483705.2 Eufriesea mexicana
TATAGAATCTGCCCCGAAAATTCAATTTTATTGACATTTTCGACTAATATCCAGGTGAGGCGACTTTCTTGCATAAATAAGCTGGAAAGATTCTATTGGCCAGCTGCGGCCATTGCAATTCTATAGTGTCTGAATGGAAAATTCAATTTTATTGACATTTTCGACTAATATCGTGGTGAGCTGACATCCATGCATAAATAAGGAGGAAAGATTCTCTTGGCACGCTGTACCCATTGCAGTGCAATAGAATCTGACTCGAAAATTCAATTTTATTTACATTTTCGACTAATATCGTAGTGTGGTAACCTTCTTGCATAAATAAGGAGGAAAGATTCTCTTGGCACGCTGTACCCATTGCAGTGCAATAGAATCTGACTCGAAAATTCAATTTTATTTACATTTTCGACTAATATCGTAGTGTGGTAACCTTCTTGCATAAATAAGGAGGAAAGATTCTCTTGGCACGCTGTACCCATTGCAGTGCAATAGAATCTGACTCGAAAATTCAATTTTATTTACATTTTCGACTAATATCGTAGTGTGGTAACCTTCTTGCATAAATAAGGAGGAA
>NW_016927187.1:0-1080 GCF_001483705.2 Eufriesea mexicana
ATTCGTCCGCTGGCGATATGTATCACAAAGCACGACTAGTTAAACCAATGTATATGACGGTTGCAGCAAGAGCAATTTCCAATTGAGAATACGGTTCTTGTACATCCATTAACAGTGCACTGTAGCCGTTGGTTCGATCTGTTCAACTGTGTTCTATTTTCTACTGCAGTTATGGAATGGAAAAGTCCTGACCCATTTTCACCCAAGGCATTAACAAGTGGCAAAACAGTACTGAGTACAGACATTGTCACAGTACACCAGCCTCTGTATTACACAGATCAGTGTTGACTAACATCCAGCAGCATTCCTAGAATAACGAATATATGCATCCGTTGTGTTTATAGGTGTTTGAAGTACACGGTACGGTAGTTGCTGCATTCACCGTTTCAGCCTGTAGCCGTTTAATAAATTTGTCCGCTGACGATGTAAATTGGAAATAATGTCTAGAGTTATCAATGTATAGGACGGCTATTGCTAGAGATATTCCTAGTTCACAGTTAGGTTCTTAGTGCATCCATCATGAGAGCACTACATACGTTGGATTGATCTATTCAATGATGACTTAGAATCTACAGCACTTCTAGAGAAGGATAGACACAACATACCTCGAGAAATTAACAATTGACGAAACAGTAATGAGAACAGGCATCATCACAGTACTGTAGCCGTTGGGTTAATCTGTCAGCTGATGAGTCAAATTCCATAGTATTTCTAGAATAACCAATGGATACATTGGAATAAACTGCTCAGTGGTGGTCTCTAACCTATTACAATTCTCGAATGACAAAGGACTGCGCATTATCGCTCAAGACATTCAGTATTGACGAAAGAGTGCCTAGTGGGGCCATCATCACAGTTCTGTAGCAGTTGGATTAGTTTATTCACAGGTGACGTAAATTACAAGGCAATTCTAGGGCAATCAATGTACAGGACGGTTATGGCTACAGATGTTTATATCTGACAGTACGGTCCATAGTACATGCAACAACAGTGCACTGTAGCCGGCGGAATAATCTGTTCAACGATGATTTAGCTCCTACAGATATTCTAGAATGACAAAGGAGAGATCCGTCATATCTG
>NW_016927188.1:0-201 GCF_001483705.2 Eufriesea mexicana
ATTGACATCTCCAATAATGACTTTCACTCTGTACCACTTCTAAAATGCCAAATAGCATTTCTATTAAATCGACATGAATTGAATTTTGACATGTCAGGGCTGAGTACAACCATCATAACGGTATCGCAATCTTTGGATTAATTGGTTCACTGAAGACTTGATTTCCAAAGCAATTCTAGAGTAAATAATCTTTAGTATGGG
>NW_016927189.1:0-1373 GCF_001483705.2 Eufriesea mexicana
ACGTACATTCATACATACATCCATGCATTCATTTATTCAACCATCAATCCATACACCCATCCACCAATCCATGTTTCCCTTCATGCACCCATCCATCCATCCACACTCCCATACATCCACCCATCCATTCATCCACCCACATATCCATACGTCCATAATGCGTACATCCATTCATTCGTACATCCATTCATCCATTCCTACATACATCCATACATCCGTCCATACATGCATCCATACATACGCCCTTCCATCCATCCATGCATCCGTCCTTCCACCCATCCATTCACCCAATCTTCAGTTCATCCACCCATCCTATCATCCACCCGCACATCCATACAGATATACATCTGACCTTCCGTACATACATCCATTCATACATCATCCCATCCATACCTCCGTCGATCCGTAAATCTATACATCCATACATCCATCCATCAATCCATCCATCCGTTTATTCATCCATACATACATCAATACATACGTCCATACACACAACCATACACTCATTCACACATACATCCACAGATTCATCCTTAGATACATCCACACGTACATTCGCACATACATCCAAGCATACGTCCATACATACATCCACACAAACATCCATCCATACATCCACACATCCTTACACTCATGCATCCATACATCGGTTAAACAATACATCCATCCTTCCATATAGCCTGCCATCCACACATACATCAACCAATACATCCATCCATCCATACACCCATACATCCATACAACCATACATCCATACATATATACATCCATACGTAAATACATCCATACATCCATAAATCCAACCATCTGGAAATTCATCCATCCGTACATACATCCTTCCGTACATCCATCCATCCATTCATCCACCCATCCATACATCCATCGATCCATACATCCATACAACGAACCATCCATCCATCCATCCATACATCCATACAGACATCAATACCTACATCCATACATACACAAATACATTCGTCCATACATACAACCATACATACATCCTACCATACATCCATACATACAGCCATAGATATATCCATACATACATCCGTACATACATCCATACATCCATACATACATCCAACAATCCATCCATCCACCCAAACGTCCATACATAACCCAAACGTCCATACATACATCAATACATACATCCATCCATCCATGCATCCATACAAGTGTACATCCAAACATCCACAAAGCCGTACATCAATACATTCGTGCATCAATATAACTATACATCCATTCATCCATCCAACCGTACAGACATACATACATACATTCATACATACATCCATACATCCATCCAACCATACATCCATCCATTCATACATCCATCCATCCATACATCCATAAATATATACATTCATACA
>NW_016927190.1:0-596 GCF_001483705.2 Eufriesea mexicana
GATGTATGAATGGATGCGTTAACGGATGTATCTATAGATGTATGTACGGATGAGTGTATGGTTGTGCGCATAGGTGTATGGATGTATGTATAGCCGTATGTATGGATGTACGTATGGATGGACGAGTGCATGGAAGGATGGATTTGTGGGTGTATGGATCTACGAATTTATGGATGTACGGGTGTATGGATGCATGGATGTATGTATGGATATATTGATGTATGTATGTATGTATGTATGTATGTATGGATGGATGAATGAATTGGTGGATGGATGCATGGATGGATAGATGTATGGATGTATGGAAGGATGGATTTATGGATGTGTGGAGGGTGGATGGATGTATGGATGGATGTATGTATGTAAAGGTGGATGAATGGATGGACGTACGTATGGATCACTGGTTGGATGGATGGATGGACGTATGTATGGATTGAGGTGTGGATGAACGGATGTACGGATGTATGGATGCACGGATGTATGGATTTATGTATGTATGCATGGATGTATGGATGTAAGTATGGTCGTATGTGTGGATGTACGTATGGATGGATGAGTGCATGGATGGTTGGATTTGTGGGTGTATGGATGTGTGG
>NW_016927191.1:0-845 GCF_001483705.2 Eufriesea mexicana
TGTCAATAAGATTGTGTTTTCCAGGCAGTTTCCAATTCAATGCAATGTCCACAGCAAACCAATTGAATCTTCCCACCTTGTGTGTGCAGAAAGGTTTGCTCAAACAGATATTAGTCGAAAATGTCAATATAATTGAACTTTTCAGTCAGATACTACTGCAATGCATTGGCTATAACAAACCAAAGGGACCTTTCTCCTGATTTATGCAGAAATCCTGCTCACAACGACATTAGGCAAAAATATCACTAGAAGCCACACTCTACTGCATTGTCATGGCTATAATAAACCAATAGTATCTTTCCTCCTTATTTATGCAGACAATCTTGATCACCACGACGTTAGCCGAAAATGAAAATAAAATTGGACTTTACGGTCAGATACTATTGCAATTCAATGGCTAAAGTAAACCAATAGTATCTTTTCTCCTTACTTATGCAGTAGGTTTACTGACCACGATATTAGTCGAAAATGTCAATAATATTGAAGTTTTTCTGTCAGACACTATTGCATTGCCATGGCTATAGCAAGCCAATATTATCTTTCCTCTTTATTTATGCAGAAAACGTTGTTCACCATGATATTATCCGAAGATGTCAATAAAATTGAACTTTTCAGTCGGATTCTAATGCAATGCAGTGGCTATAGCAACCCAATAGAATCTTTCCTCCTTATTTACGCAGAAAGGTTTGCTTACCACAATATTACACGAAAAGGTCAATAAAATTGACTTTTCGTTCAGATTCTATTGCAATGCAGTGGCTATAGCAAACCAATAGAATCTTTCCTCCATATTCATGCAGAGAAACCAGCTCACCAGGATATTGGTCGAAAAATAAAATGAAATT
>NW_016927192.1:0-227 GCF_001483705.2 Eufriesea mexicana
GACCAAACGTAACCTAACTGAGCCTAACGTGACGCGGCCACCAATGCTGGCCTCCCCGGAGGGAAGCCGATCATATTACTTCACAGTGTAGCGCAGAAGTTCACCGAATAGCAGCGCATAGCACAGAAGCCAATGCTATCTTCTCTTGCTGTAAAAAACGTAACGTGAACAAACTTACCAAAACCTAGCCTTGTGTGCCGAGACCGCGATTGTTGGGATCCCCTGAT
>NW_016927193.1:0-2868 GCF_001483705.2 Eufriesea mexicana
TCTCATTGACATTTTCTACTCATATCGCGGTGAGCTAATTTTCTTGCATAAATATGGAGGACACACACTATTGGCGTGCTACAGCCATTGCAATGATATAGAGTCGGGGTGTGGAACACAATTTTATTGACATATTCGACTAATATCGTTCTGAGCCTGCGGTCTTGCATAAATAAGGAGGAAAGATTCCAGTGGCGTGCTATAGCCAATGCAATGCTTTAGAATCTGGCTGGAATGTACAATTTCATTCACATTCATTACTAATATCGAGGTGAGCTAACTATCGTGTATAAATAAGGAGGAAAGAATCTATCGACGTGCTGTAGCCATTGCATTGCTAAAGGACCTGGCTGGAAAATTCAAATTTATTGACATTTTCGACTAATGTCGTGGTGAGGAGTGTTTCTTGCATAAATAAGGAGGACAGATACTATTGACGTGCAACAGCCATTGCGATGCTACAGAGTCAGGTTGGGGAGCACAGTTATATTGACATTTTCGACTAATTTCGTGGCGAGCCTGCTGTCTTGCATAAATAAGGATGAAAGATTCCATTGGCGTGCTATAGCCATTGCAATGCTTTAGAATCTGGCTGGAATGTTCAATTTAATTGACCTTTACGACTAATATCGTGGTGAGCTGACTTCCTTTCATAAATAAGGAGGAAAGATTCTATTGGCGAGCTATATCCATTCCAATGCTTTAGAATCTGGCTGGAATATTCAATTTCATTGACATTTTCTACTAATATCGTGGTGAGCTATCTTTCGTGCATAACTAATGAGGAAAGATTCGATTTACTTGCTGTAGCCATTGCATTGCAACAGGAACTGGCTGGAAAATGTAGATTTAATGACATTTTCGTCTAATATCGTGGTGAGCTAGCTGTTTTGCATAAAAAAGGAGGAAAGATTCTATTGACCTTCTGTAGCCATTGCATTGCTACAGGATCTGGCTGGAAAATTCAGATTTAATGACATTTTCGACTAATATCGTGCTGAGGTAACTTTCTTGCATAAATAAGGAGGACAGATACTTTTGGCGTGCTACAGCCATTGCACTGCTATAGAGTCAGGCTGGGGAATACAATTTTATTGACATTTTCGACTAGTATCGCGGTGAGCTAGCTGTCTTGCATAAATAAGGATGAAGGACTCCATTGGCGTGCTATAGCCATTTCAATGCTATAGAATCTGGTTGGAATGTTCAATTTTATTGACATTTTCTACTAATATCGTGGTGAGCTAAGTTTCTTCCATATTTAGGAGGAAAGATTCTATCGGCGTGCTACAGCCATTGAAATACTACAGAATCTGGCTGGAAAATTAAATTTTATTGACATTTTCGACATATATCGTGGTGATCTAACTCTCCAGCATACGTAAGGAGGAAGGATTCTATAGGCGTACCATAGCCATGGCAATGTTCTAGAATCTACCTGGAAAATTCAATTTTATTGACATTTTCGACATATATCGTGGTGAGCCAGCTCCCTTGCATACGTAAGGAGGAAGGATTCTGTAGGCGAACTATAGCCATTGCAATGGTTTAGAATTTGGCTGGAATGTTCAATCTCATTGACATTTTCTACTAATATCGCGGTGAGCTAATTTTCTTGCATAAATATGGAGGACAGACACTATTGGCGTGCTACAGCCATTGCAATGCTATAGAGTCGGGGTGGGGAACACAATTTTATTGACATTTTCGACTAATACCATGTTGAGCCTGCTGTCTTGCATAAATAAGGAGGAAAGATTCCATTGGCGTGCTATAGCCATAGCAATGCTTTAGAATATGGCTGGAATATTCAATTTCATTGACATTTTCTCCTAATATCGTGGTGAGATATGTTTTGTGCATAAATAAGGAGGAAAGATTCCATTGGCGTGCTATAGCCATTGCAATGCTTTAGAATCTGCCTGGAACATTCAATTTCATTGACATTTTCTACTTATATCGTGGTGAGCTAGCTGTCTTGCATAAATAAGGAGAAAAGATTCCATTGGCGTGCTATAGCCATTGCAATGCTTTAGAATCTGGCAGGAATGTTCAATTTCATTGACATTTTTAACAAATATCGAGGTGAGCTAACTTTCGTGTATAGAGAAGGAGGAAAAAATCTATCGACGTGCTGTAGCCATTGCAATGCTAGAGGACCTGGCTGGAAAATTCAGATTTATTGACATTTTCGACTAATGTCGTGGTGAGGAATGTTTCTTGCATAAATAAGGAGGAAAGATACCATTGACGTGCAATAGCTATTGCAATGCTATAGAGTCAGGTTGGGGAGCACAGTTTTATTCACATTTTCGACTAATTTCGTGGTGAGCCTGCTGTCCTGCATAAATAAGGAGGAAAGATTCCATTGGCGTCCTATAGCCATTGCAATGCTTTAGAATCTGGCTGGAATATTCAATTTCATTGACATTTTCTACTAATATCGTGGTGAGCAAACTTCCGTGCATAAAAAATGGAGAAATGATTCCATTGGCGTGCGGTAGCCATTGTATTGCTATAGGATCTGGATGGAAATTTCAATTTTATTGTCATTTTCGAAACTTATATCGTGGTGAGCTAACTTTCGTGCACAAATAAGGAGGAAAGGTTCAATTGGCGCGCTATAGCCTTTGCAATGG
The DNA here is from genome assembly GCF_001483705.2 of Eufriesea mexicana. Lineage (NCBI taxonomy): Eukaryota > Metazoa > Arthropoda > Insecta > Hymenoptera > Apidae > Eufriesea > Eufriesea mexicana. Next base: position 2,640 of record NW_016927193.1, read on the forward strand.
TTTAGAATCTGGCTGGAATGTCCAATCTCATTGTCATTTTCTACTAATATCGTGGTGAGCTTATTTTCTTGTATAAATAAGGAGGTATGACACTATTGGCGTACTACAGCCATTGCAATTCTATAGATTCTGGCTGGAAAATTCAATTTAATTGACCTTTACGACCAATATCGTGGTGAGGCAACTGTCTTTCATAAATAAGGAGGAAAGATTCCATTGGCGTGCTACA
>NW_016927194.1:0-933 GCF_001483705.2 Eufriesea mexicana
TCGCGGGGAACCCCACGTCACGGAGTGGTCGTTGAAGTACCCCAGGACCAGAACCGGACGAGCAATGTGTCCACTAAGGAAACCTCCGAGCTCATCCCGGAACCGCTCGCACGACGAGAGGCCGCGGCTGGTGGTGACGAAGCACCCCACCGCGACTACGTCGTTCCAGGAGACCGCCACGAATATCTCACGGCTGTGAAGCAGCGTTGGTGCGGGTGTCCGCCGTAGTCCCCTAGCGATGATCGCCACGGAGCTGTTCCGATCCCCGAAGCACCCGTCTTGATCGAAGGTACGGTACGGCTCTGAGCCAGCCCGACACCCAGCTCAACGAGCTTCTGCAGGAGCAGGTCCTGCGACGCCCGCGAGTGGTTCAGGTTGGACTGGAGCACCATGGACGACGTGAAAGCTAGGCAGTGTCCATGGCCTCCTCCTGTCGCGCCTTCCTTTGGGTCGCCTTCCTTTTGGGCCGTCCCATCGCGGAGAAGGAATTCGCGGACGCAGCTTTCGAATTGGCGCTCGCAGGCGCCGATGCGGACACGGCGCCTGCAGGCGCCTGGCAAGCCGCGCAGTTTGCCTTTGGCGGGCAGCACACCTTGCTTCCCAACCGGTGGTTGGAGGGGTGGCCGAGGTCGGCGCAAACCGGGCACATGGGTGCAGGCGCTCTACACCCACCGGCACGGTGGCCCGCAGCCCCACACCTGAAACAGGTGCCGCTGCGGTCCACCGCGATAGAGCATCCGTTCCTTGTGTGACCGAACGCAAGGCAACGGAAGCACTGGAGGAGCCGTGCCTCCAAGGCTAGCACACCGGCCGAACTCCAGCCGACGCGGGTCCGCCCGCGATCGACGTCCTTTCTCGCTGCCGCTAGAGGTCACTGGGCCCATACAGAGCCCAGCCCCGAAGCGGAAGACCGGATTACTCCGTTTCTTACTC
>NW_016927195.1:0-1798 GCF_001483705.2 Eufriesea mexicana
GGGGCAGTAGCTGTCTCGACGCGGTAGGCGGTGTTATGTTGCGTTTGGTTACGTTACGTTCGACATTGTTGGGATAGGGTAGCTTTGACTTTTCTGGTGTACACCTTTATTCTGTGGACTTCAGCTCTCTACTGCGCCCTGCTGCATGCTGCTTTGCCCTCGGGCGTCCAGCAGTAACGTTCTCATCGCGTTAGCATGTGCTAGGTTACGTTTGGCTACGTCACGTTCGGTTAAGTTATGAGGGGACACCACTGACTTTAGCGCTATACACTCCTATACGGCGAATATCTGCATTCTACTATGCTGTGACATTTTCAGCTTGTCTCCGGATGGGCCAGCTTTAGTGGGATAGGCACCTCACGTTGAGTCACGCTACGTATGGTTAGGTTACGTTAGGTCAGGTTAGGTTACGATATCTGTGACTATTCTGCTTTACACTACACTGCGTCGGACTTCTGCGCTCTACTGTGCTCTGGTATATTTTGATTGGCTCTGTGGAAGTCAGCAAGGCTGTTCTAGTCTAGTTAGTTTGGGTTGAGTTTCGTTTGACTATGTTACGTTTGGATAGGTTGGGCTAGAATAGCTAGAATAGAAAAGTCATGGCACGTTTGTTTCAGCTGGGATACGTTTGGCTTGGTTGGGTTTGGTTATGAGAGGTTAGGATGTCTTTGACTTTTGTGCTACACAGTGCTATTCGGTAGATCCCTGCGCTCTACATTTCACCACTATACTCTGCTCGACTCTCTGTAGGCGAGCAATAGTGGTCGCTGCACGTTAATTTGAGTTTGATTGCGTTAAGTTATGTTGGGTTACGTTGTGTCAGGCTTGGATCGCTTCGACTTTTGTGCTGCACACTGCTGTTTAGTGGGTTTGTACGTCTCGCTGTGCCCTAACGTGCTGTGCTTGGCCCTAGGGCGGCCAGCAAAGGTGGTCGCGTCACGTTAGGCTGACTTGTGTCACGTTTGATGATGATACGACTGGTTAGGTTTGGAGAGGATAGCTTTGGCTTTTATGCTATACACGGCTATTCTGTCGATTTCTACTGTCTACTGTGCCTAGCATAATCTGCTTGGCCCTAGGGATGTCTGCAACTATGGCCTAGGCACGCTTGGTTGAGCTATGTTACGTTTGGTTATGTTACGTTTGTTTTGGTTAGTCAAGGATAGATTTGACTTTTGTGCTGTACACTGCCATTCGGTGGATTTCTTCGCCCTACTTTGGTCTTATGTGCTCTGCTCGTCTCTAGGGATGCCAGCAACATTGGTCGCGGCCAGTTAGGTTTTGCTATTTTACGTTTGGTTATGCTTGGTTAGGCTACGTTTGGTTAGGATGGCTACGACTTCTGTGTTACACAATCCTATTCGGTGGATCTCTGCACTCTACTGTGCTGCAACATGTTCTGCACGGCTCCATGGGGGCCAGGAACAGGGGTATCGGCACGTTAGGATTAATTATTGCACGTTCTGTTCTGTTATGTTAGGTCTGGTTAGGTATGGACATCTTTGACTTTTGTGCTATACGTTGCTACTTGGTGGCTTTCTGCGATTTACCTGCCTCTACTATACTCTGGTCGAATCAGTGGTGGCCGATAATGGCGGTCTAGGCACATTAGTCTCTGTTAGGCTACGTACAGTTGCGTTAAGTTAGTCTGTGTTAGGTTTATGGATTGATTTGACTTTCGTGGTATACACTGATATTCTGTCGATTCCAGCGCTCTACAGCGTCCCAATGCGTCCTGCTTGGCGTTGGGAAGGCTAGCAATGGTGATCACTGCACGTTATGATAAGACAGGTTGTGT
>NW_016927196.1:0-402 GCF_001483705.2 Eufriesea mexicana
AATATCGTGGTGAGATCACATCCTTGCATAAATAAGGAGGAAATATTCCATTGGCACGCTTTACCCATTTCAATGCTATAGAATCTGCATCGAAAATTCTATTTTACTGACATTTTCGGCTAATATCGTGGTGAGGTGACTTTCTTGCATAAGTAAGGAGGAAAGATTCTATTGGCCACCTATGGCCATTGCAATTCTATAGTATCTGGATAGAAAATTCAATTTTATTGACATTATCGGCTAATATCGTGGTGAGCTGTCAACCTTGCATGTGTAAGGAGGAAAGATTCTACTGGCGAGCTATATCCATTGCAATGAGATAGAATCTGGCTGGAAAACTCAATTTAATTGCCATTTGCGACTAATATCGCGGTGAGCTAACTTTCTTGGATGAATATGGAC
>NW_016927197.1:0-2060 GCF_001483705.2 Eufriesea mexicana
CATACATCGATACATACATCATTACATACATCCATACATACATCCATACATATATGCATCCATCCACCATCCATCCACACATCCACACATCCACACATCCATAAATCCTTCCATCCATACATCCATCCAACCATACATACATCCAAACATACATCCATACATACATCCACCCATCCATACATCCATACTACAATCCATCCATCCACCCATCCATACATGCATACATACATCAACACATATATCCATACATACACAAAGACATTCATCCATACATACATCCATACACACATCCACACACACATCCATACAAACATTAGTACAAGCAAACATTAATGCATCCATACATCTGTATATCAATAGATCCGTACATCCATATATCCTGCCATCCACACGTACGTCTATCCACATATCCATCCATCCATACACCGATACATCCATACATACATTCATCCATACATCCATACATTTATACATCCATACATCCGTACATCCGTCCATCCATACCTCAATCCATTCATACACCCTTCCATCCATACCACCATTCATCAATTCATACAGCCATCCATACACCACCTTGCCACACATCCATCCATCCATACATCCACCCATCCATACATCCATAAATGCATACATCCATACATCCATCCAACCATACATACGTCCACACATCCATCAGTATATACATCCATACATCCAACCATTCATATATCCATCCATTCATTCATCCATCCATTCATACATCCATACATATATACATCCAAACATCCATACATCCGTATCATCCATACATTCGTACATCCATGCATACATACATACATACACCTATTCATCCATATATCCACCGATCCATTCATCCATCGAACCATACATCCGTACCACAATACATCCATCCACCCATCCATACATCCATACATACATCAATAAATATGTCCATACATACACAAGTGCATTCGTCCATACATCCATCCATACATACATCCATACATCCACACAACCATATATCCATAAATCCATCAAACCGTACCTCCATTCATCGATACATCCATCCATCCATACAACCATACATACATCAATACATCCATGCATCCGTCCATACATCCATACATATATACATCCATACATCCACACATCCATATATCCATAAATCCATCAAACCGTACCTCCATTCATCGATACATCCATCCATCCATACAACCATACATACATCAATACATACATCCATCCATCCATTCATCCATCCACCATCCATCCACACATCCACACATCCATAATTCCATACACCCATACATCCATCCAACCATACTTACACCCACACATCCATACATCCATCGATCCAAACGTCTATACAACAGTGCATCCATCCACGCATCCATACATGCATACATACATCAACACATATATCCATACATGCACAAATACATTCGTGCATACATACATCCATACACACATCCATATACTCATCCATACATACATCCATACAAGCTTACATTAAAGCATCCATACATCTGTATATAAATACAACCGTCCGTCCATATATCCTGCTATACACACATACATCTATCCACACATACATCCATCCATACACCGACATATCCATACATCCATTCATCCATACAACCGTACATATATACATCCGTACATCCATACATTCGTACATACATCCTTCCGAACATCCATCCATCCATACATCCACCCGTCAATACATCCATCGATCCATACACCCACTCAACAATGCACCCATCCATCCATCCATACATCCATACATACATCAATACATGCATCCATACATACACAAATACATTCGTCCATACATACATCCATACACACATCCTTCCATACAACCATACATACATCCATAGATATATCCATACATACATCCGTACATACATCCATACATCCTTACATACATCCAACAGTCCATCCACCCATCCATACATCCATACATACGTCAACAATTACAACGTCAACAAATACATCCTTCCAACCATACGTCCATACATATACACATCCATACATCCACACATCCGTACATCCATACATTCGTACATCAATACATCCTT
>NW_016927198.1:0-564 GCF_001483705.2 Eufriesea mexicana
TGTGCCATAGCCGTTTCAATACTGTAGAATCTGGCTGGAAAGTTCAATACCATTGACAGTATCAACTATTATCGTGGTGAGTTATCTTTCTCGCATAAATAAGGAGGAAAGATTCTATTGGCGTGCTATAGCCATTTCAATAATATAGAATCTGGATGGAAAATTCAATTTTACTGACATTTTCGGCTAACATCGTGGTGAGTTACCTTTCTCGCATAAATACGAAGGAAAGATTCTACTGGCGTGCTATTGCCTATGCAATGCTAGAGAATCTGGATGGAAAATTCAAATTCATTGACATTTTCGAATAATATCGTGGCGAGCTAGCTTCCTGGCATAAGTATGGAGGAACGATTATATTGGCAAGCTATAAGCATTGCAATGCTATAGAATCTGGCTGGAAAATTAAATTTTATTGTCATTATCTACTAGTATCGTGGTGAGCTAACTTTCTCGCATAAACATGGAGGAAAGATCAAATTGGCAAGCTATTACCACCGCAATGCTGCAGAATCTGGCTGGAAAGTTCAATTTTATTGCCATTTTCGACTAATATCGTGGTGA
>NW_016927199.1:0-1713 GCF_001483705.2 Eufriesea mexicana
ACGTATGCGTGGAAGGATAAATGGATGGATGCATGCATGAATGGATCGTTACGTGGATGGATGGATGTATGGAAGAATAGACGTATGTATGAATGAACGTATCAATATATTTATGGATGTACGTATGTACTTATGAATGGATGGATGTATGAATGTATGCGTGAATGGATGTATGGATGTATAGATGTACGAATGTATTAACGTACGATTGTATGTACGTATGGAAGCATGGGTCGATGAATGGATGGGTGGATGAATGGAAGAGTGGGCGAATGGATGGGTGGATGAACAGATGGTTGGATGGTTGGGTTGGAGTATGGATGGGTGGATGTATGGATGGATATCTGTACGGATGTATGTATGGATGTATGTATGGATATATTTGTGGATGGATGGATGTATGGAAGGGTAGATGTATGGATGGATCGATGTGCGGATGGATGGATGTGTGGATGTATCGGTGTATGTATGGTTGTATGTATGGATGTATGTATGGTTGTATGCATGGATGAAGGTATGGGTGTATGTATTGGTGTTTGTATGGACTTATGGATGGATGCGTGGATGGATGTATTGATGGATGTATGAATGAATATATGTATGGGAGAATGGATGGGTGTATGTATTTATGGATGTATGTATGATTGGCTATATGTATGTGAGTATGGAAGGGTGTATGGAAGTATGTATGTATGTATGTATCGATGTATGTGTGGATGTATGTATGGATGTATGTATGGATGTATTGATGGATGAATGAATGGATTTATGTATGGGAGAATGGGTGGGTGTATGGATTTATGGATGTATGTATGATTGTATAGCGGATGGGCGGATGTTTGGTTGAATGGGTGGCTGGGTGGACGTATTAATGCATGTATGAGTGGATGTATGTATGGATGTATGTATCAATGTGTGTATGGATGTATCTACGGAAATATGTATGGATGTATGTATGGATGTATGAATGCATGAACGAACGGATGTATGGATGGATGTATGGATGGCTGCTGGAATGAAGGTATGGATGTATGTATGGATGTATGTATGGATGGATGGATGTATTTATGGCTTGATGTTTGGATGAATGGGTGCATGTACTTATAGATGTGCGGATGTATTTATGGATGGATGGATGAATGGATGTGTGTATGTACGAATGTATGGATGTACGGATGTATGGATGTATGGATGTATTGGTGTATGGATACATGAACGGGTGGATGGGTGGATGGTTGTATAGATGGATTGGCGGATGGGTGGCTGTACGGATGATTGGATAGACGGAAGGATGTATGGATCGATGGATGCATGTATGGATGTATGTATGGATGAGTGCATGGTTGTATGTATGGGTGTATGTCCATATGTATGTGTGGAAGTATGTATGGATGTATGTTGGGATGTATGTGTGGATGTATGCAAGGATGTGCATATGTATGCACTAATGGATGGATGTATGCATGGAAGGTTGGGTGAATGTTTGGGTGGATGGATGTATGGATGGATGAATGTATGGACGGATGGTTGCATGTGCGGCTGTATATATGGATTTATCATACATAGAACCATACATGCAACCATCCATCCATCGCTCAATCCACACTTACATCCATCCACCCATACATCCATCCATACAACATGAGAGACAATACATACAAGAGAGAATAGCAGTGGAGAGCACAAAAGCTAAAGAAATCCGAACCAAACCTA
>NW_016927200.1:0-1255 GCF_001483705.2 Eufriesea mexicana
CAACAGGACACTGTGGCCATTGTATACATATGTCCAATGATGTTGTAGATACCAGTGTACTCCAAGAATGAACAATGTATGCATCAGTTATGGTTAGAGGTACTTACAGCCAACCGTACGGTCGTTGGTACATCCTCCGAAAGTGCACTGCAGGCGTTGGATTAATCTGTTCCGAGAAGACCTAGATTGCATTTCAACTCTCGAATTACACATGACTGACACATTATCGCTCGATGCATTAACAGTTGACGAAACAGTGATGACTACAGCCATCATAACAGTACTCAAGACGTTGCACTAAGTTCTTCTATGATAATTTAAATTTATAAGCAATTCTGGAATAATCAATATATGGTACAGTTAAGGCTAGATGTATTTACAAATGCCAGTACGGAACATGACGCGTCACATACATCAGCTATATTCTGAGACGTTAACGGTTTCCAGTACGAAAGTCGATACATTCTCCTACGGAGCATTGGATTAATCTGATCGGCGATGATTTAGATCCTGTTGCAATTCCAAGATGACGAATGATTCACCGATTATACCTCAAGGCATGAACAATTGGCGATAGAGTAGTGAGTACAGCCATCATCACTGAACTGCTGCCACTGGATTAATCTGCTAACTGATGATGTACATTTCAAGGCAAGTCTAGATGAGTAACGTGATATACGGATATGGCTGGAGATATATGTAAATGTAAGTACGTTTCTTAGCACATCCATCAACAGAGCACTTTATAATTGTATGGACCTGCTCAAGGACGACTTATATTCCACGGGCGTCCAAGTGTAGTCAATGTATACACGAGTCATGGACGGAGAAATTTAGAACTATCTGTGCGGTGCTCAGTACCACCATCAAGAGTACGCTGTAGCTGTTTGATTGGTGTCTTCAACGATGATATAGATTCCATAGGAATAGTACGATGACAAAAGGCATATATATTACCTCTCGAGGTATCAACAACAGACGACGCAGTACTAAGCGCAGCGTTATCACACAGTACTGTAGCCGTCGGTACAATTTCTTCACTGATGACTTAAATTCCACAGTAGTGCTAGAATAATCAATGCATACAACAGTTATGTCTAGAGATATTTACAGTTCCCGGTACCGTAGCTGGTATACCTATCAAGAGAGCACTGTAATCTTTGAAGTGACCTTTTCAATGGTTATTTAAGTGCCATAGTAATTCTAGAATGAGAAAAGGATAGTCCGATACAGCTAGAGATATTTACAACTGACA
>NW_016927201.1:0-485 GCF_001483705.2 Eufriesea mexicana
TGGTTATAGCACGCCAAAAGTATCTTTCCTCCTTATTTATGCAAGAAAAGTAGCGCACCACAAAATTATTCGAAAATGACAGTAAAATTAAATTTTTCCACTCAGATTCTTCTGCATTGCGGTGGCTAAAGCACTCCAAAAGGATTTTTCCTCCTTACGTATGCAAGGAAGTTAGCTCACCCCGGTATTAGTCGAAAATGACAATAAAATTGTATTTTCCACCCAGATTCTATAGCATTGCAATGCCTATAGCAGGCCAGTAGAATCTTTCCTCCTTATTTATGCAAGAAAGTTAACTCACCACAATATTATTCGAAAATGTCAATGAAATTGAATTTTCCTGCCAGATTCTACAACATTGCAATGGCTCTAGTACGCCAAAAGGATCTTTCCTCCTTATATATGCATGAACGTTAGCTCAATACGATACCAGTTGAAAATGTTAATAAAATTGAAATTTCCAGTCAGATTCTCTAGCATTGGAA
>NW_016927202.1:0-254 GCF_001483705.2 Eufriesea mexicana
GCTTGGTTAGGTTAGGTCAGTGTTCGTTAGGGTGGCTTTGACTTTTGTGCTGTACACTGCTATCCTGTGCGTACCTGCGCTCTACGGAGCTCTTGTATATTCTGATTGACTAGGCGGAGGCCACCTGTAGTGGTCTCGGCACGTTAGTCTGTGTTACGCTGCGTATGCTGACGTTACGCTTGGTTAAGTAATGAGAGTGTCGCTTTGGCTCTTTTGCTATACACTGCTTTTCGGTTGATATCTGCGCGCTTCAT
>NW_016927202.1:1960-2785 GCF_001483705.2 Eufriesea mexicana
GTTAGGTTAAGCTTGATCTGGTTAGCATTGACCTTTGCGCTATACACTGTTATTCTGTCGATATCTGCGCTCTGCATCCTCTACTAGCACCCGATTTCCTCTGGGGAGGCCAGCAATAGTGGCCGTGTCACGTTTGTCGTGTGTACGTTACGTTTGGTCAGGTTAGGTTTGGTTAAGTTTTGTTACTACAGCTTTGACTTTTGTGCTATTCGCTGCTATCCTATGGACAACTGCGATCTTCTGTGAACTGTGATGCCCTGCTTGTCTCCGTGGCGCGTGGAATAGTGCTGTCGGCTCGTTAGGTTGAGTTCCGTTTTACTTGGTTATGTCAGGTGTGGCCAGGTTTGGTTAGGATAGTTCTGACTTTCGAGCTATATACTGCTATTTGGAGTATTCGTTCGCCCTACATTGCTCTGCTGTACTCTGCTTAGGTCTCGTCAGGCCAGCAATAGCGGTCTTGACATGTCGGGTTGCATTACGGTGCGTCCGCTTATGTTACGTTTGGTTAGGTTAGGATGGGATAGCTTTGTCTTTTGTGGAGTGAGCTGCTATTCGCTGGATTTCTGCGCTCTACTGCGACCTAATAGGCTCAGCATTGCCATGGGGAGTACAGAAATAGTGGTCAGGTGGTCGCGGCAAGTTAGTGTGTGTTAGATTACGTTCGGCTTATCTTTGGGAGGGCCGGCAATTCTTGTCTCGGTTGGTTAGCTTGAGATAGGTTTCGTTTGGTTATGTTAGGTTAATCTGTGTCAGTATAATATGCCTTTGACTTTTCCGATACACGCTGCCAATCTAGAGATTTCTGCGTCCTACTCTCCTCTAATT
>NW_016927203.1:0-712 GCF_001483705.2 Eufriesea mexicana
TCAATAAAATTTAATTTTCCTGACAGTTTCTATAGTATTGCAATGGCTATAGCACGCCAATAGGAACCTTCCTCCTTATTTATGCAAGAAAGTAAGCTCACCACGATATTAGCCGCAAATGTCAATAAAATTGAATTATCCACCCAGATATTAAAGCACTGCAATGGCTATAGCATGCCAATAGAATCTTTCCTCCTAATTTATGCAAGAAAGTTAGCTCATCACGATATTAGTCGAAAATGTCAATAAAATTTAATTTTCCTGAGAGTTTCGATAGTATTGCAATGGCTATAGCACGCCAATAGAAACCTTCCTCCTTGTTTATGCAAGAAAGTAAGCTCACCACGATATTAGCCGAAAATGTAGATAAAATTGAATTATCCACCCAGATTTTATAACACTGCAATGGCTATAGCACGCTAACAGAATCATTCCTCCCTTTTTATCGATGATGGTTAGCTCACCACGATATTGGCCGAAAATGTCAATAAAATTGAATTTTCCAGCCAGATTCTATAGCATTGCAATGGCTATAGCACGCCAATAGAATCTTTCCTCCTTATTTATGCAAGAAAGTTAGCTCATCACGATATTAATGGAAAATGTCAATAAAATTAAATTTTCCAGGCAGTTTCTACAGCATTGCAATGGCCATAGCACGACAATAGAATCTTTCCGCCATGTTTACGCATGCAAGTTAGGGCACCGCGAT
>NW_016927204.1:0-476 GCF_001483705.2 Eufriesea mexicana
ACCCAAGCCAACCAAACATAACGAACCGTAATCCTACTCAACCTATCGTGCCGCGACCAGTATAGCTTACCTCCACTGAGACATGCAGAGCATATTAGAGGAGAGTAGAGCGCAGAGAGCCATCGAATCGCAGTGTACAGCGGAGAAGTCAAAGCCATCCAAACCTAACCTAAACGAACATAACCTATCTCAACCTAATGAGCCGAGACCACTATTTCTGGCCCACCAGAGCCAAGCAGAATATACTGTAGCAAGCAGAGAGCCACAAAGTAGCAGCGTGTAGCAGGTAAGACAAATCTGTCATAACACGAGCAGACCTAACCTAACCTAACCAAACGGTGACTAACTGAAACTGACGAGCCGAGACCACTCTTTCTGTCCTATACAGTGCCAAGCAGATCATACTAGCTCACAGTAGAGAGCAGAAATCCACCGAATATCAGCCTGTGCCAAGAAAGTCAGAGTTATCCAAACAT
>NW_016927205.1:0-775 GCF_001483705.2 Eufriesea mexicana
AGGAGAGTCGAGCGCAGGAATCCATATGATTGCCGTGTATACCTGAAAAGGCAATGCCACCCAAATCTAACCCATTCTAACATAGCCAAACCAAACGCGTAACCTATCTCAACCATAAGCGCGGAGACAACAATTGCTGGCCCCCGAGAGCAATGCAGAACATACTAGAGCGCAGTAGGGCGCAGAATTTCACTGAATAGCAGTGTACAGCACAAAAGTCAAAGCCACAATGACTAAACATATCCTAACAAGGCCTAACCTAACGTAACCTGACTAAACCTACCGTGCCATGGCCAACATTGCTGGCCACCCCAGAGTCCAGTAAAGATAAGTAGAGCAACGAAGAGCGCAGAAATCTACCGAATAGCTGTGTATAGCGTTAAGGTCGAAGGAATCCTATACTAACCTAACCAAACGTAACACAGCCAAACGTAGCGTAACACAACCTAACGTGCCTAGAAAAATGTTGCTAGCCTACCCATCACCATGCAAAACACGTCGGAGGAGAAGGGTGTGCAGTAGTCAATAGAATGGATGTGTACAGCAGAAAGGTCAAACATATCCAAATCTAACCCATGGTAACATAACATAACCGAACGTATCGAGCGCACTGTTCATGGCGTCCACGGAGGCAAGCAGAGTGCGATAGCGCACAGTAGAGCGCAGAAGTCCGACTAGAATAGCAGCGTGTAGCACAAAAGTCACAGCTATCGTGACCTAACACAGCGTAACCTAACGTAGCCATGCGTAATATAACCTATCCCAGCGTGCCGCG
>NW_016927206.1:0-615 GCF_001483705.2 Eufriesea mexicana
GCCTATTCTCTGGCAAGTAGATGGCTGTACGTGCCATTGGACTGAAGGCGTTAGGCGATCTATTCACCAAGCTATAACATGTTATAGCTTGTGGATAGACATATTCTCTGGCAAGTATATGGCTGTACTTTCCATTGGTTGCAGACATCAGGCGACCTATTATCCAAGCTACAACGTATTATAGATTTTGAATAGACCAATTCTCTGGCAAGTAGATGGCTGTACTTGCCATTGGATTGATGGCGTTAGGCGATCTATTCACCAAGCTATAACAGGTTATACATTTTGAGTGAACCAATTTTCTGGCAAGTAGATGGCTGTAATTGCCATTGGATTGAAGGCGTTAGGCGATCTATCCACCAAGATATAGCATATTATAGATTTTGAATAGACCTATTGCCAGGCAAGTAGATGGCAGTACTTGCCAATGGATTGAAGGCGTTATGCCATCTATTCGCCATGTTACAACAGGTTAGAGATTTTGTATATACCTATACCCTGGCAAGTAGATGGCTGAACTTGCCATTGGATTGAAGGCGTTAGGCGGTCCATTCACCAAGCTATAACAGGTTATAGATTTTGAATAGACCAATTCTGGCAAGTAGATGGCTGTAC
>NW_016927206.1:829-1248 GCF_001483705.2 Eufriesea mexicana
CAATTCACTAAGCTATAACAGATAATAGATTTTGAATATAACGATTCTAAGGCAAGTAAACGGCTGTACTTGCCATTGGATTGTAGGCGTTAGGCTATCTATTCACCAAGCTATATCAGGATATAGATTTTGAATAAACCTATTTTCTGTCAAGTAGATGGCTGTGCTTGTCATTGGATTGAAGGCGTTAGGCGATCTATTCACCAAGCTATAACAGGTTATAGATTTTGAATAAACCTATTTTCTGTCAAGTAGATGGCTGTGCTTGTCATTGGATTGAAGGCGATAGTCGATCTATTCACCAAGCTACAGCACGTTATAGATTTTGAATAGACCTATTCTCTGACAAGTAGATTGCTGTACTTGCCATTGGTTGATGGCGTTAGGCGATCCATTCACCAAGCTATAACAGGTTATAG
>NW_016927207.1:0-1059 GCF_001483705.2 Eufriesea mexicana
GCGCTCGCTATGCATGGAATTCGTAAAGACAAGCAGAGCATATTATAGCCCACTGAAGCGCAGAGATACACCGAATACGAGTGTAGAGTGCAAAAGCCAAAGGTATCCCTACCTAACCTGACCTAACCTAGCATAGCCTAACCTAACCTAATGAAACGTGACATAACTAAACCTACCGCGCCGCGGCTACCGCTGCAGGCATCCCCAGAGCCAAGCAGAATAAGTAGAACACGGTAGTTCACAGAAATCCAGCGAAAAACAGTGTATAGCACGGCAGCCATAGCTATCCTAACCAAGCATATTCCAACCTAACCTAGCCGAACATAGCCTAACTCAATGTAACGAGCCCCGACCACTATTGTTCTCCCCTTCAGAGTCGAGCAGAATATAGCAGAACGCTGCAGAGCGCAGAAATCCTCCGGGTAGCAGTGTAAAGCACAAAACTCAAGGAAACCCTACCCAAACCGTCCTAACATACACTAACGATACGTAACGTAACTAAACCTATTGTGCCACGGGCACTATTGCTCGCCTCCAGAGTGTCGAGCAGAGCATAGTATAGCAATGCAATCCACAAGAATCCACGGAATAACAGTGTACAGCACAAGAGTCGACGTTATCCTAACATAACTTGACCTAACCTAACCTAAACGAACGCAGCGTAGCTCAATATAACGTACCGCGTCCACTGCTCCTGGCATACACTGAGACAAGCAGAGTGTATCAACGCACAGTAGACCATAAATCCACCGAACAGCAGTGCATAGTACGACGGTGAATACAACCCTAACCATACTTAACCTAACCTAACCTAACTAAACGTAGCGTAAGTCAACCTGACGTGCCACGACAACTACCGATCACCTCCGCAGGTCCGAGCAGAGTATACTAGAGCAATGTAGAGAGCAGAAATCAGCCGAAAAGCAGTTTACAGCACAAAAGTCAAAGAAATCCTAACCTAACCTGATCTAAACTAACCAAACCGAACTTAACATATCTCAAATTAACGTGCCGAGATCGCCATTGTTGGCTCTCCCCAAGGCCAAGGAGAAAATATTA
>NW_016927208.1:0-582 GCF_001483705.2 Eufriesea mexicana
GCCTAACTCCTTCAATCCAATGGCAGATACAGTCATTGACTTGCCAGAGAATAGGTCTATTCATAATCTAGAATCTGATATAGCTTGGTGAATAGATCGCCTAACGCCTTCAATCCAATGGCAAGTACAGCCATCTACTTGCCAGAGAATAGGTCTATTCATAATCTAGAATCTGATATAGCTTGGTGAATAGATCGCCTAAGGCCTTGAAACCAATGGCAAGTACAGCCATCTACTTGCCAGAGAATAGGTCTATTCATAATCTATACCATGTTATAGCTTGGTGAATAGATCGCATAACGCCTTCCATCCAATGGCAATTACAGCCATCTAATTGCCAGAGAATAGGTCTATTCATAATCTACACCATGTTATAGCTTGGTGAATAGATCGCCTAAGGCCTTGAAACCAATGGCAAGTACAGCCATCTAATTTCCAGATAATAGGTCAATTCAACACATAAAATCTGTTATAGCTTGGTGTGTAGATCGCCGAGCGCCTTCAATCCAATGGCAAGTACAGCCATCTACTTGCCAGAAAATAGGTCTATTCAAAACCTATAACCTGTTATAGCATGGTGAA
>NW_016927208.1:694-907 GCF_001483705.2 Eufriesea mexicana
AATCCAATGGCAGGTATAGTCATCTACTTGCCAGAGAATAGGTCTATTCAGAATCTAAAATCTGTTATAGCTTGGAGAATAGATCGCCTGACGCCTTCAATCCAATGGCAATTACAGCCATCTACCTGCCAGAGAAAAGGTCTACTCAATGCCTATAATCTGTTATAGCTTGGTTAATAGGTCGCCTAACGCCTTCGACCAATGGCAAGTACA
>NW_016927209.1:0-1059 GCF_001483705.2 Eufriesea mexicana
CGGCACGATAGTTTGAGCTTTGTTACGTATGGTTGTGATACGATTGGTTAGGCTAGGATAGGGCACCGATGACTTTCGTGTTGCACACTGCTTTTCGGTGAACGTCTCCGCTCTACTGTGCCCTCATATGCGCTGCTTTGCTCTGGGGAAGCCAAAAATAGCTGCCGCGGAATTGTAGGTCAAGCTAGGTTATTTTATGTTAGCATGGGTAAGGTTTGGAGAGCCTTGATTTTTCTGCCATACACTGCGATTCTACGGATTCCTGCGCCCTACTCTGCTATAATATGCTCTGCATGGCCCTGTGGAGGCCATCAATAGAGGTCGTGTCACGTTAGGTTGTGTTAGTGTACGTTCGCCTTGGTTTGGTTGCATTGTGTTTGGAAGGGATTGCAAGGATTTTTGTGTTTCACGCTGCTATTCTGCGGTCTTCTGCGCTCTTCTGTGCGCTACCACCATCTGCTTGTCTCTGTGGGCGCCAGGAATAGTGCTCCCGATAATATAGTCGGAGTTACGTCACGTTCGGTTATTCCAGGTTTGGTTAGGTTTTGTTAAGACATATCTAACTTTTGTGCTATACACTCCTATTCGGACGATTTGAGTGTTCTACATTGCTCTGCTATGCTCTGCCTAGTTCTCCTGAAGCCAGGAATAGCGGTCGTTGTACGTCATGCTGTCTTACGTTTCGTCTGCTAATGTTACGTTTGGTTGGGTTAGAACAGTGTAGCTTCGCGTTTTGTGCAGTATCCTGCTATCCGGTGTATTTCAGCTCTCTACAGCGCTCTAGAATGTTCAACTTGCCACTTGGAATGCCAGCAATAAAGGCCTCAGCACGTTAGGTTGAGATATATTACGTTCGGTTGAGTTACGTTTGGTAAGGGTAGGATAGGATATCTTCGACACTTATGCTATGCATTGATTCTCGGTGGACTTTTGCGGTCCACGTTGCTCTAATATGCTCTGATTGGCTCTGCGGAGCCCAGAAATAGTAATCTCTGAACGTTATGTTGAGTTGCGCTACGTCTGTATTTGTTGCGTTCGGTTAGGTTAGGATAGCAAAGA
>NW_016927210.1:0-1063 GCF_001483705.2 Eufriesea mexicana
TATGCTCTGCTTTGCTCTGTGGAGTCCAGAAATAGTGGTCGCTGGGCGCTGCTTTGAGTTAGGGTACGTGGGACTATGTTGCGATTGGTTAGGTTTGGATAGGGTAGCTTCGACTTTTGTCCTGTGTGCGGCTGTTCGGTGGATTTCTGAGCTCTTAGTTGCTCCACTATACCCCAATGGATTCAGGGCAGGCCAGCAATGGCGGTCGTGTCACGATATGCTTTGTTAGGTTACGTTTGGTTAGGTTAGGTTAGATTTGGTTTGGTTAGAATGGCTTGGTCTTTTGTGATATACACTGCTATTATGTGAGCTTCTGCTCTCTAATGCTATATGTTCTGCTTGTCGATGGGTAGCCAGCAATGGAGGTCTGGACACGCTTGGTTTATTTATTCTACGTCTGGTTGTGTTAGTTCAGGCCTGATTATGTTAGGATATCTCCGACTTTTCTGCCATGAACTGCTATTCGGCTGATTCCTGCCCTCCACAGTGCTCTAGTATATTCTGTTTGGCCCTGGGGAGTACAGCAATAGTGGTCGCTGCACCTTATGTTGAGTTAGGCTATGTTTGGGTACGTTCCGATGGCTCGGGTTAAGTTTGGGTAGCTGAAACTCTTCTGGTATACACTGTGATTCTTTGGATTTCTGCGTTCTACTCTCCTCTAATATGCTCTTCTTGGCACAGTGGTGGGCAGCACTGGTGCCCTCGGCACGTTAGGATGAGTTAGGCAACGTTTGGTTACATTACGCTTTGTCATGTTAGGACACGATAGCTTCGGCTTTTATGCTATACACTGCTTTCCGGTTGGTTTCTGCGCTCTACGGGGCTCTCATATATTCTGCTTCGCTCTAGGGAGGCCAGCAAATGTGGCCTCTACAAGTTAGGTTGCGTTATGTTACGTTTGGCGTGGCTCGGTTCTGTTATGCTTGGTTAGGGTAGCCTTCACTTTTGTGCTATGCACTGCTATTCGGTTCATATCTGCGCTCTGCATTGCTTTACTAGCCTCTGCCTTTCTCTGTTGAGTCTAGCAATAGCGCTCTCGGCGCGTTATGTTGAGTGAGGCTAC
>NW_016927211.1:0-615 GCF_001483705.2 Eufriesea mexicana
ACCCCAAACTAACCTAACGTGCCGAAGTCTCTACTGCTGGCCTCTCCAGAGCCCAGAAGACGACATTAGAGCGCAGTAGAGCGTAGAAGTCCACCGAGCAGCAGTGTATAGCACGAAAGTCGAAGCTACCCTAACCATTCCTAACCGAACGTGACCTAACCGCACGTAACCTAACTTAACCAAACGTGCCACGACCGCTATTGCTGGCTTCCCCAGAGAAAAGCAGAGGCAAGTAGAGAAATACAGGGCGCAGAAATCAGCCGTATAGTAGTGCATAGCACGAAAGTCTAAGCTACACTATCCTAACCAAACCAAACCCTACCTAACCACCCAGCATAACCTGGTGAGGTCACAATTACTGGCCTACCCAGGCCATAGCGGAGAACACTAGAGTAGAGTGGAGTGCTGGAATCCACCGAAAAGCAGTGTGCAGCACAAAAGTCGAGGCAAACCTGTCCCAACCTAGCCAAACGTAACATAAGCAGGCGTAACGGAACTCAAACTTACGTGCCACGACAGCTATCTCTGGACTCACGAGAGCTAACCAGATTGTAGCAGTGCACTGTAGAACGACGAAATCGGCAGAACAGCATTGTATAGCACAAAGGTCAAAGC
>NW_016927212.1:0-410 GCF_001483705.2 Eufriesea mexicana
TGAAATTTCCGGCCTGATTCTACAGCATTGCAATGGCTATAGCACGCCAAAGGTACCTTTCCGCCAGGCTTATGCCAGGAAGCTAGCTCACCCCGATAATAATGGGAGATGTTAATAAAATTGAACTTTCCAGCCCGAGTCTACAGCATTGCAATGGCTACAGCGCGCCAAAAGGATCTTTCCTCCCTACTTACGCAAGGAAGTTGGCTCACCACGATATTAGTCCAAAATGTCAATAAAATTGAATTTTCCAGGAAGATTCTATTGCATTGCTATGGCTATAGAACGCCAAACGTATCTGTCCTCCATACTTATGCAAAGAAGTTAGCTCACCACGATATTAGTCAAAAATGTCAATAAAATTGAGTTTTCTCACCAGATTCTATCGCATTGCAATGGTTATAGCGTGC
>NW_016927213.1:0-10907 GCF_001483705.2 Eufriesea mexicana
GCCCCCCCCCCCCCCCACCAGAGCCAAACAGAAAGTATTGGAACACAGTAGAGCGCACTTATCTGCGGATAGCAGTGTATAGCGCAGAAGTCTAAGCTGTCCTATCCTAACCTCACCAAACTTAATATATGCAAAGGTAACACAACTCAACCTAACATGACGTGATCTCTATTGCTGGCGCCCATAGATAGAAGTAGAATGTACTAGAGCATAGTTGTGTGCAGAAATCCTCCGCATTGCAGTGAATAGCAGAAGGGCCGTAGATATCGTAACCTAACTTGACCTAGCCTAATCTAACGAAAACGTTGCATCGCGCGAAATAACGTGCAGCAAACAGTGCTCCTGGCCTCTCCAGAGACAAGCGGAACGTGCAGAGCACAGTATGTCACAGAAATCCACCGAGTAATAGTGTACAGTGAGAAGGTCAAAGCTAACCTAACCAAACTTATGCTGACATAACATAACCGAACGTAACCTAACTGAACCTAACGTACCACGACCACCACAGCTGGCCTGCGCCGAGTCGGGCAGAACATACTAGAGGGCAGTAAAGCGCAGAAATACATAGAATCGCAGTGTGCAGCGCGAATGACATATATGTCCGACCTAACCCATGCTAACATAGCATAGACAAACGTAGCCCACCTCAACGAAACTTGCCGCGGCCACTATTGTTGGCATAGCCAGGGCTAAGTACAATACATTAGACAACATTACATCGCAGACATATTCCGAATAGCAGTGCATAGCACGAAATTCTAAGTTGACCTGACCGAGCTTAACCTTACCTAATCCAACGAAATGCTACCTAACGCAGTCTAACATGACGAGACCCCCATTGCTGGTCCCCACAGTGAGAAGCAGAATGTACTGGAGCACCGTAGAGCGCAGAAATCCATCGCATTGAAGTCAATAGCAAAAGGCTGTAGATAACCTAACGCAACTTGACATAATTTAAGTTAACCGAACACAGCATAACCCAACATGGCGTGCGGCGACCACTGCACCTGACCTCGCCGGAGCAAAGCAGAATGTAGTCTAGCGTTTTGGATAACGGATATCCGCCGGAAAGCAGCGTAAAGTATACTAGTCAAAGTAGCCTATGCTGACAATGCCAGACGTGACATAATCAAACGTTGCCCTGCTCAACCTAACATGACGAGACCACTACTGCTGGCCTTGCCAGAGCCAAGCTGAGAATGTTAGAGCACTGTAGGGCGCAGGAATCAACCCAATAGCAGACTGTAACACTGAAGTCCTAGCTATCCTCTCCTACAGAAGAACATACAGAATCGTAACATAACCAAGCATATCATAGCTTACACTGACGTGCCGCGACCACCCTTACTGGCCTCCCCAGGTACAAGCAGAGTATACTAGAGCACAGTAGAGCGCAGAAATCCACGGTACGGCAGATTATTGCACAAAAGCAAGAGACATCCTGTCCTAACCCAATCAAGCGCAACCTAACTGAAGCTATCGTGCCTACACCACTAATGCTGACCTTAGAGCCAAGCAGAATATACTAGAATGAAGTAGAGCGCAGAAACTCGCCGCATTAAAGTGTAAAGCTTAAAAGTAGAATGAATCCCTACCTAACGTGACATAACCTGACATAACCGAACACAACGAAGCCCAATCTAGCGTGCCTAGCCAGCTATTGTTGTGCTCCTCAGCGCCAAGCTGGTCATATTGAGGGAGAGTGGTGCGCAGAGGTCCATATAATGGCAGTTTATGGCATGGAATTCAGAGATATCCTAACCAAACACAAACAAACCCAACCTAACCAAAAGTAACATAACACGTACTGACGCTCCGCTGCCACTATTTCTGTACCACCCAGAGCAAAAGCAGGGAACATTAGAGCACAGTGGGGCGCAGAAATCCACCGGGTAGCAGTGTACAGCACTAAAGACAAAGCAGTGCTATCACAAGCAAACCAAACGTGCCGTAACCAAACGTAACCTAACTCAGCCCAACGCGCCTAGGCAAGAATTGCTTACCACCACGGAGCCAAGCAGAACATACTAGAGCGCGGTGGATAGCAGAAACTCAACGTATAGCTGTGTATAGCACAAAAGTCGAAGCTAGCCAATCCTAACCCAAAGAACCTAACCTAACCGAACGTAACCTGACAAAACCTAACGCGCCGCGGTCACAATTTCTGGAATTCCCGGAGCAAAGCAGTGCGTATTAGATCACGGTAGAGCGCAGAAATCCACAGAATAGCAGTGTACATAAAAAATTTATGAGTTACCATAACCTAACGAGAGACAACCTAACCTAGTCGTACGTTACAAATCCCATCCTAACGTGCCTAGCCCACGATTGCTGACCTCCGCTCCGCCTAGCAGAGAATAATAGAGGAGAGTCGATGGCAGTGGTACATAGAGTGGCAGTTTAAAGCACTATAATTAATGCTATCCTAACCTATCCCAAACAAACCTAACCTAACCAAGCGTAGCAAAGCACAACCTATCGCGCCTCGGCCACTATTTCAAGCATTCCCAGATCAAAGCAGGTAGCATTAGATCGCAGCAGAGCGCAAAGATCCTCCGAATACCAACGTATACCGTGAAAGTCAATGCTACCCTTCACTAACCTAATAAAACGTGACATAACCCAACGTAGCTTAGCCCAACCGAACGTGCCGGAACCTCTATTGATGGCCTCCCAGCGCAAGCAGAGCACATTAGAGCACAGCAGAGGGCAGAAGTCCACCGAATAGCAGTGTGTAGCACAAAAGTCAAAGGTATCCTAACCTAACACAACGAAACCTAACATAACCAAACATAATCTGACACAACCTAACGTGCGGCGACCACTATTGCTGGCCGGCACAGAGCAAAGCTGAGGATATGAGAACGGAGTAGAGCGCAGGAATCCACCGAAAAGCGGATTATACCATAAAATTCGAAGGTATCCCAGCCTTACTTAACCACAACGAATACCAACGTATACCGTGAAAGTCAATGCTACCCTTCACTAACCTAATAAAACGTGACATAACCCAACGTAGCTTAGCCCAACCGAACGTGCCGGAACCTCAATTGATGGCCTCCCAGCGCAAGCAGAGCACATTAGAGCACAGCAGAGGGCAGAAGTCCACCGAATAGCAGTGTGTAGCACAAAAGTCAAAGGTATCCTAACCTAACACAACGAAACCTAACATAACCAAACATAATCTGACACAACCTAACGTGCGGCGACCACTATTGCTGGCCGGCACAGAGCAAAGCTGAGGATATGAGAACGGAGTAGAGCGCAGGAATCCACCGAAAAGCGGATTATACCATAAAAGTCGAAGGTATCCCAGCCTTACTTAACCACACAAAACATAACCAAGCGTAACCTAACTACATATAACGTGCCGGTACCACAATTGCTGACCTTTCCAGAGTCAAGCTGATTATATTAGAGCACAGTAGGTCGCAGGACTTCAACGAGTAGCTGTGTGTAGCACAAAAGTCGAAGCTTGCTTATCCCATACCAAGCTAATCTGACATAAACAAACGTAACCTAACACAACCTAACGCGCCGCGGCCAGAACTTCTGGAATTCCCAAAGCAAAGCAGAGGATATTAGATTACAGTATACCGCAGAAGTTCACGGAATAGCAGTTTACAGCAAAAATGTAACAGATGCCCTAGTCTAACCAAGCCTAGCCTGACCTAATCGAACGTAACCGACCCCAACCTAACATGCGTTGCCCAGATTTGCTGGCCACATCTTCGTCAAGCAGGGCATATTAGTGGAGAGTAGATCGCAGAGGTCCATAGGATGTCAGTATATAGCACTATCTTCAAAGATTTCCTAACCAATCCCAAACAAACCTAACCAAACCAAGAGCAAAATAACACAAAATAACGTGCCGCGGCAGCAAATCCAAGCATTCGCAGATGAAAGCAGGTAGCATTAGAACGCAGCAGAGCGGAAAAATCCACCGAATAACAGTGTATAACCGAAGGTCAATGATATCCTGTCCTAACCTAATCAAACGTAGCATAACCAAACGTAGCTTAGCTCAACCAAACTTGCCGAGACCTCTATTGGTGGCCTCCCAGAGGAAGCAGAGCACACTAGAGTACAGTAGAGTGCAGAAATCCACCCAATAGCAGTTTATAACACGAAAGTCAAGGCTATACGAGCTTACCGCAGCGGAACCATGCCTAACCTTACGTATCCTAGCATAACCTAACGTGCCGCGACCACTCCTGCTGGCCTCCCGGGCGTCGAGCATAGCGTGGTACATCGTTGTAGATCGCAGCAATCCACCGAAGAGCATATAGCAAAGAAGTATAAGCTATCCTATCCTAACCACACTAAACGTAACATAACCAAACGCAACCTGCCCCAGCCTAACGTGCCGAGGGCACTATTGCTGCCTACCCCGGAGCCAGGCAGTACACGTTGGAGGAGAGCAGAGCGCAGAAATGCATAGAACCGCGGTGCACAGCACAATAGCCGAGGCTACCCTACACCAGCATGGCCACACTGAACATAACCGAACGTAGCTTAACTGAACCCAACGTGCGGTGACCACTATTGATGGCCTCTCCGGGGCGAAACAGAGCATATTAGATCACAGTACACCGCAGAAATACACCGAATAGCATTCTATGTCACAAAAGTCAAAGCCATCCTAGCCAAACGCAACCTAACTTAACCTAACCGAACGATATATAACACAACCTGTTGTCACGCGACCACTATTTCTACCCTCCCCAGATTCATTCAGAGTGCGGTAGACCACAGTAGAGCTCAGAATTCCACCGAATAGCCCTGTATAACACGAGAGACTGTGCTATCCGAACATAACCCAATCTATCATAACCAAACCGAACGTACCATAACACAACCTGACGTGCCGAGTATAACATTACTGGCCTTCACTGAGTCGAGCAGAGTATAGTAGAGCTATGTAGATCGTACAAATCTACCGAATAGCAGTGTATAGCGCTCAAGGCAACTCTTTGCTGTCGTAACCTATCCAAACGTTATATAAGCAAACGTAACATAGCATAACCCAACGCGCCGAGACCGCCATTCTGAGCCTCTCCAGTGACACGCAGAGAACGCTACAGCACAGTGGAGTCTATAAATCGAGCGTATTGCAGTGTGTAGAGCAAAAGTCAAAGATATCCTAACCTATCCACTCCAAACCT
The DNA here is from genome assembly GCF_001483705.2 of Eufriesea mexicana. Taxonomy (NCBI): domain Eukaryota; kingdom Metazoa; phylum Arthropoda; class Insecta; order Hymenoptera; family Apidae; genus Eufriesea; species Eufriesea mexicana. The sequence continues at coordinate 5,166 of NW_016927213.1, forward strand.
ATCCTAACTGAACGTAGCCTAACTAAACGTAACGTGATGCGACCACTATTGCTGGCCCCCATGGAGTCGAGCGGAGTTTAGTAGAGCAATGCAGAGCGCAGAAATACACCGAATAGAAGTATATAGCACAATAGTCAAAGATCTTCTCTCCTACACTAACCAAACGTAAAATAACGACACGCAACGTACCACAGCTTAACATACCGGGACAACTACGTCTGACCTCCGTATAGCCAAGCAGAATATCCTGGAGTTCAGTAGAGCGGAGGTATCCACCCTAAAGCAGTATACAGAACAAAAGACTTACTCATTCTGACCAAACTTATCATAACCTAATCAAAGCAAGCGTGACGTAGCTCAACCAATCTTGCCATGAACACCATTGCGGGACTCCCCAGGGCCATGCAGAGCATATTAGAGCACGATAGACGGCAGAAATCCACCGAATACCAGTGTATAGCACGAAAGCCGAAGCTACACTCTCCTAACGTGTCCAAACGTAACATAATCAAACGTAACGTGACAAAAGCCGTGGAGCCACGGCCACTATTGCTGGTCTCGCGAGAGCCAAGCAGAGTATTGCAGAGCGAAGTAGGGCGCAGGAAGCCGCAGAATAGCAATATGTAGCACAGAAGACAAAGCTACCCCAACCAAACTTAACCAAACCTAGCATAAACAAACGTAACGTAACTCAATCTAACTTGCCGCTACCACCATTCCTGGCGTCTCCAGGCACAAGCGGAGCGTAGTAGCGCATAGCACAGCGCAGAGGACCACGGAATGAAAGCGTATAGCGCAAAAGTCCATGCTATACTATTCCAACATATTCAAACGTGGCCTAACCGAACGCAGTCTCACATAGCCTAACGTGCCGCGACCAGTATTACCGCGCTCCCCAGAGCCGAGCGGAGTATAGCAGAGCAATGTACAGCGTAAAAATCCTCTGGACAGCGATGCATGGGCAAATGTCACCTTTATACTCTCCTAACCCATCCAAACTTAATATAAATAAACGTAATATAGCATAGCCTAACGTGCCACGACCACTATTGCTGGCCTTAACATAGTCGAGCAGAGTATAGCAGAGCACAATAGAGCGCGGAAACCCACCGAATGGCAGTGTATACCACGAAAGCCGAATCTATTCAGACATAACCAAAGCAAACGTGACCTGACCAAACGTAGCCTAACTCTACATAACGTACCGGGACCACTATTACTGGACTCTCCAGAGGCAAGCAGAGAATAGTAGAGCAATGAAGAGCACCGAAATCCAGTGAATTTCAGTGTATATCCCTAAAGTCACAGCTACCCTGTCCTAACATAGCCAAACTTAACACAACCGAACGCAACATAACTCAGACTGGTGTGCCGAGACAACAAAGCAAACGTGACCTGACCAAACGTAGCCTAACTCTACATAACGTACCGGGACCACTGTTACTGGACTCCCCAGAGGCAAGCAGAGAATAGTACAGCAATGAAGAGCACCGATATCCAGTGAATTTCAGTGTATATCCCTAAAGTCACAGCTACCCTGTCCTAACATAGCCAAACTTAACACAACCGAACGCAACATAACTCAGACTGATGTGCCGAGACCAGTACTGTTGGCATTCCCATAGCCAAGGAGAATATACTATAGCACAGCAGAGCACAGAAATTGACCGAATAAGTGTGTATAGCACAACAGTCAACGTCATCCAGTCTCAACGTGGACAAGCGTAACGTAACCAAACGAAGCATAACTATTCCTAACGAGCCGAGCACTCGATTGCTGTCCTCCTCAGAGTCAAGCAGAACATATCAGAGGTGAGTAGAACGCAGAAGTCCTCAGAGTCGAAGTGAATAGCACAATATGCGGAGCTACACTATCATCACGTATCCAAACGTAACATAACGGAGCGTAGATTAACTAAACCTGACGCCTACAGAATACACTTGGTTGCCTCCCCATAGTCAGGCAGAACTTACCTGAGCAAAGTAGAGCGCCGAAGCGCACCGAATATTGGTCTATAGCATAAAAGTCAAAGCTATCCTATCCTGACCTTACCAAACCTAGCCCAACCAAACATAATCGAACAATACCTCCCATGCCGCGACGACGCTGTCTGGCTCCCCAGGACCATATAAAACATATGAAATGAGAGTAGTATGCAGATATCCATAGAATCGCAGGGTATAGCAGAAAAATCAAAGCTATCCAAACTTTACCTCTGCTAACATAGACTAACCAAACGTAACATAAATCAGCCTATGGCGCCACGAACGCTTTTGCTGGTCTCCACAGGGTCGAGCAGAGTTTAGTAGAGCAATGAAGAGGGCACAAGACCACCGAATAGCAGTGAGTAGCAAAAAAGTCAATGGCATCCTATCCTAACCTAACCAACCTTAATCTAACCAAACGCAACAAACCTGAATCTAACATGCCGAGAGCACTATTGCCGGTCTTCCCAGCGCCAAGCAGAGCATATTATTGGAGAGTAGGGCGTAGAGATCCATAGAATGACAGTGCATAGCACGAAAGTCAAACATATCCTAAACTAACACAAACAAGCCTAACCTAAGCAAACGTAACATATTTTACAATATTTAACATATTAACAATATTATGCATTACCAGATCATATCAGGGAATATCAGATCGCAGCAGTGCGTTGATGTCCACCAAATAGCAATCTATAGCACAAAAGTCAAAGATACCCTGCCCTATACATACCTAACCTGTCCTAACCCAACTTAGATAAACTGAACCTAACGTGCCGCCAACACTATTGCTGGTTTCCACAGAGACGAGCAGATTATGATACAGCACTGTAGAACACAAGAGAACATAGAAGATCTGTGGTGAGCACATACGTCAAAGCCATCCAAACTTAACCAGGGCTAACGTAGCCTAACCAAACGTATCCTATCTCAACCTAACGTGCCGAGACAAATACTGCTGGCCTAGCCGTCGCCAAGCAGGGCATCTTAGAGAAGAAAAGAGCGCTTGGGTCCATAGAATGGCAATGCGTAGTTCGAAAGGCAAAGGTATCCCAACCTAACCCAAACAAATCTAATCTAACTGAACGTAACATATCCCATACCAACGCGCAGCGACCACTATTTCTGGAATACCCAGAGCAAATCAGGGAACGTTAGACTACAGTAGAGCGGAGAAATCCACCTAATGGCTGTGCGCAAAACAGAAGTCAAAGCTACCCTTGCCCAGCAAAGCCATACATAGCCCAGCTAAACGAAACACGACAGAATCTAACGTGCCAGATCACTATTGCTGACCGCCCCAGAGCAAAGCAGAATACACTAGAACACAGTAGAGCACTGAAATCCGCCGCACTGAAGTATAAAGCACAAAAGTCTATGATAACCTAACCTAACCGGACACAACCTAACCTAACACAACCAAACGCAATCTAAATGCACCTAATGTCCCGGAACCACTATTACTGCCCCCCCCTCCCCCCAGGAGCAGTGTATAGCAGAAAAGTCGAAGTAATCGAACCCTATCCAGTGCTAGGGTAGCCTAGCCAAACGTACCGAATCACAAACTGTCGTGCCGAGACCACTATTACTGGCTTCCCCAGAGCCAAGCGGAATAAACTGGAGCACAGTGGAGCGCAGGAAACCACCGAATAGCAGTGTATACCGCGAAAGTCAAAGCAATGCGAGCATAACGCAAAGTAGCATAACCTAACCGAACTTAGCCTCACTCAGTATATCGTGGCACGACCACTATTCCTGGCATCCAGAGAGTCGAGCAGAGTATAGCAGAACGTAGTAGGGAGCGGTGAAGAGCACGAAAGTCAAAGCCACGCTAACCAAACCAAACCTAACCTGGGGAAACGAAACGTAGCATGACCCAACCAAACGTGCCACGAACATTATTGCTGGCCTCCGAAGAGACAAGCAGAACATATTAGAGCGCAGTAGGGCGCAGAAATCCACTGAACAGAAGTGTACAGGACAAAGGTCGAAGCTATCCTATCCCAGCCCGTCGTTACCTAACATCGCCAAACGTACTCTAAAACAGCCCAACGTTCCGCGACCACTATAGATGGCCTTCCCAGGACCATGCAGAACCTATTGGAGCAGAGTAGAGCCAGAAATCCATAGAACCGCAGTGTACAGTAGAAAAGTCATAGCTGTCCAAACGAAACCCGTGCCAACATAGCCTAACAAAACGTAACCTAACAAAACCTAACGAGCCGCTGCCGCTCTTTCTGGACTACACAGAGCAAAGCAGGGTAGGTTAGAGCACAGTAGAACTGAGAAATCCACCGAATATCAGTGTAGAGCGCAAAAGACGTAACTATCCTTTCCTAAGCTAACCAATCGTAGCATTACCAAGCGTAACCGGACACAACCTATCGTGCCGCCACCGCTATTGCTGCCCTCACCGGAGCCAAGCAGTGAATATTAGATGCGAGTAGAGCGCAGAATTCCATAGAGTCGCGGTGTACAGTGGAAAAGTCACAGATACCCAAACATAATCCAAATTAACGTAACCGAACGTGAAATAGCCATACACAACATAACGTGCCGCGACAAATATTGCTGGTCTCCCCAGAGCCATCCAGAGCATATTAGAGCACAGCAGTGCGCAGAAATGCACCGAGTAGCGGAGTTTAGCATAAAAGTTTAAGCCATCCTATCCTACACTAACAAAACGTAGCCTAACCAAACGTAACGTGACACAACAAATCGTGGCTCGACCACTATTGCTGGCCGCCGCAGAGTCGAGCAGGGTATAGCAGAGCAATGTAGAGCGCAGAAATCAACCGAATATCAGTTTATGGCGCAAGAGTCAAAGTTATCGTATCCTAACCTAACGAAACCTATAATAACCAAACGCAGCCTAGTCGAACATAACGTGCGTAAAGCACTGTTGCCGGCGTTCCCCTCGCCTTGCAGAGCATATTAAAGGAGATTAGAGCGCAGAGGCCAATGAAATGGCAGTGTATAGCAGAAAAGTCGAAGGTATCCTAACTAGACACAAACAGACGTAACGTAAACAAACGTATCATAACTAGCACTAACGTGTCGAGACCAATATTGCCAGCCCCATCAGAGACAAGCAGAGCATATTAGAAGAGAGTAGCGAGTAGAAATCCACCGAGTAGCAGCTTATATTACCAAAGTCAAGGCTATCCTAGCCTAACCTAGACAAACATAACACAACCAAACGTTACCTAACCCAACCTAACGTGCCTAGATCACTATTGCTGACTTCCACAGAGACAACCAGAATATACTAGATCACAGTAGAACGTAGAAATCCGCCGCATTGCAGCGTAAAGAATAAAAGTCAAAGATATCCTAACCTTATCTGACAAAGCGTAACACAAACAAGCGAACATAACAAAACCTAACGTGCATACGTGACTATAGCTGACCTCCCCATTGCCAAGCAGAACATATTGGAGGAGGGTAGAGCGCAGATGTCAATCGAATCGCAGTGCATGGCGCAATAGTCGGAGCTACCATATTCTAACCAAGACAAACGTATCATAGCCAAACTAGATGTAACTGTACATAACGTACCGAGAACACTATTGCTGGCCGCTCCATCACCAAGCAGAACACATTAGAGAAGAGTGGAGCGCAGAAGTCTACAGAATGGCAGTGTACATCGGAAAGGTCAAAGCTATCCAAACATAGCTCATGCTAACATAACTTAAGCGTACGCAGCCCAAACCAGACTAACACGCCGCGGCCACGATTTCTGCCCCCCCCCCCCCA
>NW_016927213.1:11561-28332 GCF_001483705.2 Eufriesea mexicana
GTAGGTTAGAGCACAGTAGAACTGAGAAATCCACCGAATATCAGTGTAGAGCGCAAAAGACGTAACTATCCTTTCCTAAGCTAACCAATCGTAGCATTACCAAGCGTAACCGGACACAACCTATCGTGCCGCCACCGCTATTGCTGCCCTCACCGGAGCCAAGCAGTGAATATTAGATGCGAGTAGAGCGCAGAATTCCATAGAGTCGCGGTGTACAGTGGAAAAGTCACAGATACCCAAACATAATCCAAATTAACGTAACCGAACGTGAAATAGCCATACACAACATAACGTGCCGCGACAAATATTGCTGGTCTCCCCAGAGCCATCCAGAGCATATTAGAGCACAGCAGTGCGCAGAAATGCACCGAGTAGCGGAGTTTAGCATAAAAGTTTAAGCCATCCTATCCTACACTAACAAAACGTAGCCTAACCAAACGTAACGTGACACAACAAATCGTGGCTCGACCACTATTGCTGGCCGCCGCAGAGTCGAGCAGGGTATAGCAGAGCAATGTAGAGCGCAGAAATCAACCGAATATCAGTTTATGGCGCAAGAGTCAAAGTTATCGTATCCTAACCTAACGAAACCTATAATAACCAAACGCAGCCTAGTCGAACATAACGTGCGTAAAGCACTGTTGCCGGCGTTCCCCTCGCCTTGCAGAGCATATTAAAGGAGATTAGAGCGCAGAGGCCAATGAAATGGCAGTGTATAGCAGAAAAGTCGAAGGTATCCTAACTAGACACAAACAGACGTAACGTAAACAAACGTATCATAACTAGCACTAACGTGTCGAGACCAATATTGCCAGCCCCATCAGAGACAAGCAGAGCATATTAGAAGAGAGTAGCGAGTAGAAATCCACCGAGTAGCAGCTTATATTACCAAAGTCAAGGCTATCCTAGCCTAACCTAGACAAACATAACACAACCAAACGTTACCTAACCCAACCTAACGTGCCTAGATCACTATTGCTGACTTCCACAGAGACAACCAGAATATACTAGATCACAGTAGAACGTAGAAATCCGCCGCATTGCAGCGTAAAGAATAAAAGTCAAAGATATCCTAACCTTATCTGACAAAGCGTAACACAAACAAGCGAACATAACAAAACCTAACGTGCATACGTGACTATAGCTGACCTCCCCATTGCCAAGCAGAACATATTGGAGGAGGGTAGAGCGCAGATGTCAATCGAATCGCAGTGCATGGCGCAATAGTCGGAGCTACCATATTCTAACCAAGACAAACGTATCATAGCCAAACTAGATGTAACTGTACATAACGTACCGAGAACACTATTGCTGGCCGCTCCATCACCAAGCAGAACACATTAGAGAAGAGTGGAGCGCAGAAGTCTACAGAATGGCAGTGTACATCGGAAAGGTCAAAGCTATCCAAACATAGCTCATGCTAACATAACTTAAGCGTACGCAGCCGAAACCAGACTAACACGCCGCGGCCACGATTTCTGCCCCCCCCCCCCCAACACCAAGCAGAACGTACTAGAGCACAGAAGAGCGCAAAGACACGTACCGAAATGCAGTTTCTGGCACAAAGTCAAAGCTACCCTGTCCAAACCTTAACCAACCTATCGTAACCAATCGAAGCATAACTGTACCTAACCCGCCGAGATCACTATTCTTGGCATCCACAGTGCCAAGCAGAGCATAACATAGCAGAGTAGAGATCATAAGTCCACCAAGTAGCAGTGTACAGCACAAAAGTTAAAGCAATCCTAACCAATCTAAGCCCAATCCTACTTAATCGAACGTAAGCTGACACACTATAACGTGCCGAGGGTGCTATTGGTGGTCCTGCCTGAGCCAAGCTGAAAATTCTCGAGCACAGTAGGGAGCAGAAATGCACCTAATATCAGACTATAGCTGAAGTCAAAGCTATGCACACCTAACCAAGCCAATCGTAACATATCTCGACCAAACTTACCGCGACCACAAATGCTTGTCTTCCCAGAGCCAAGCAGAACACGTTAGTGGAGAGTAGAAGCCAGAAATCCATGGAATCGCAGTGTATATCACAGAACCCAAATATGCCTAAACAAAACCTAAACCAACAGAACATAACCAAACATAGCCTAACTCAACCTAACATGCCGAGAAAGCTATTGCTGCTCGCCCTGGAAACAAGCAAGGTATACACGAACACAGTAGAGCGCAAAAATCCACCGATTACCAGCGTACAGGACAAAAGTTGAAGCGAACCTAATCAAACATAGCCTAACTGTACCTACACGAACGTAACATGACTCAACATAATATGCCGAGGCCACTACTGGTAGCCTTCTCGGAGCTAAGCTGAAAATATTACGGCACTGTTGGACGTAGAAACCCTCCTAATAGCAGACTATAGTTCCAAGGTCAAACTACCTTTCCCTAGCTAACCAATCGTGACATAACCAAACGTAACGTTACTTAACCTAACTTGCCGCGACGACCATTGCTGGCCTCCCCAGAGCCAAGCAGGAAACATTAGTGGAGGCTGGATCACTGATATCCATACAGTCGCAGTGAAAATAAGAAAAGTTAAATTTACCCAAACGAAACCCAAACCAACCGAACATATCCAAACATAACATAACTCAGCCTAACGTCCCGAGACCACTATTGCTGTCCTCCTCAGAGCCAAGCAGGGCATACTGGAGCGGAGTAGAGTGCAGAAATCCACCGATTAGCGGTTTTCAGCACTAAAGTTAAAGCTATCCTGTCCAAACCTGGCCAGACCCACTCCAAGCTAACGTAACATGACCCATCATAAATAGCCGAGGCTACTGCTGCTGGATTTTCCAGAGCCAAGCAGAAGGTATTAGGGCACTGTAGGACGCAGAAACCCTCCTAATAGCAAACTATAGCGCTAAGGTAAAACTACCCCTCCTAACATAACCAACCGTGGCATAACCAAACGTATCCTAACTCAACCTAACGTGCCGCGACCACTATCGCTGGCCACCACAGTGCCAAGCGGAGCACATTAGTGGGGAGCAGGGCGCAGAAATCCATAGAATCGCAGTCTAAATCAGAATTGACAAAGCTACCAAAACCTAACCCAAAGCCAACAGAACGCAACCAATCATAACCTAACTCAAACTAACGCGCCGACACAACTATTGCTGTCCAGCCCAGAGCCAAGGAGGGCATACTGGAGCGGAGTAGCGCGCAGAAATCCACCGAATAGCAGCGTACTGCTGAGAAATTGTAGCACTAGTAACCAAACTTGGACTAACCCAACCCAACCGAAAGTAACCAGACCCAACGTATATTGCCAGGGCCACTATTTCTGGCCCTCCCAGAGCCAAGCTGAAAGGATTAGAGCACTGTAGGGCGCTGAAATCCAACTAATAGCAGACTATAACACTAAGGTCGAAGCATCATCTCCTAACCTAACCCATCGTAACACAGACAAACGTATCTTTGTCTGAACCTAACGTGCCGCGACGACTATTACTGGCCTTCCCCAGAACCAAGCAGGTCAAATTAATGGAGAGTGGGACGCAAAAATCCATAGAATCGCAGTGTATATCAGCAAAGCCAGAGCTACACAAACCTAACCCAAAACCAGCAGAACATAACCAAACGTAGCCTAACTTAATCTGACGTGCCGAGACCGCTATTGCTGCCTTCCCCAGAGGCAGGAGGCCATACTAGTACACAGAAGAGCGCAGAAATTCACGGAATAGCAGTGTGCAGCACAAAAGTTTAAGCTACCCTGACCAAACTTATCCTAGCCCAACATTGCCGAACGTACCCGGACTCGGCATAACGCGCCGAGACCACTTTTGCTGGCCTCCCCAGAGCCAAGCTTTGAATGCTATAGCACTGTAGGGCGCAGAAAGCCTCCAAATATCAGACTATAGCACTGAAGTCAAAGCTATGCTTTCCTAACATATCCAAACGTAACAAAAGCGAACGTAACTTAAATAACCTAGTATGCCGCGACCACTACTGATGGCCTCCCCAGAACCAAGCTGAACACTCTAGTTGAGAGTAGAGCGCAGGAATCCATACATTGCTGTGTATATCGGAAAAGTCTATGCTACACACGCCTAACCCAAACAAACGGAACAATAACAAACAGCCTAACTCAACTTTACGTGCTGCATCCACTATTGCTGGACTCCCCTCGGCCAAGCAGAATATAGTAGATCGCAATATGGCGTAGAAATCCACTGAAAGTCACATCTAACCATACTAACCCAAGCTAACGTAACGAAGCCAAAGGCAGCCTAACCCAACATAACTTCCGGAGACCACTATTCCTGGCCTGCGCAGAGTCGAGCAGAGCATAGTAGAGCAACGTAGGGCGTTGAAGTATGCCGAATATCAGTGTATACACTTAAGTCAAAGCTATCCTGACCGTACATATCCAAACGCAATGCAAACAAACGCAACCTAGCCAACCCTTACGTGCCGACGCCGCTATTGCAGGCCTCCCCAGAGCCAAGCAGAATATACTGCAGCAAAGTAGAGAGCAGAAGGTCACCAAATAGCAGTGTATTGGATAGACGCAAAACATATCCTAACCAACCCTATCCTAATCAAACCCAGAATATCTAACCTGACGATACGAGACCTATGATGCTGGCGTCCCCACAGCCAAGCAGAACATGTTAGCACACTGTAGAGCGCAGTAATTCACCGAATAGCAGCGTATAACACAGAAGTCAAAGATATCCGGACCAAGCGTTGCCTAACCTAACCTAACCAAACGAAACCTATCTCAACCCATTGTGCCACGGCCGCTATTGCTGGGATCCAGTATACTAGAGCAGCGAGGAGCGCAGAAATCCACCGAATAGCAGTGTGAAGCACAAAAGCCACAGCTATGATATCCTTACTTGACCAAACTTAACATTACCGAACGAAGCTAACGCAACCTAATGTGTCTACACCGTTATTGCTGACCACCCCAGAACAAAGCAGAACATATTGGCGCGCAGCAGAGCGCTGTAATCCACCGAACAGCAGTGTATAGAACGAAAGTGAAAGCAATCCCTTCCTAAACGAGCACATCGTAACATAGCCATACCTCACATAACACAAAGTAACGTGACGCGACTGCTATTGCTTTCCTCCCCAGATTCGAGCAGAGTATAGTAGGGCACCGCAGAGCGCATAATTCCACCGTGTAACAGTGAAAAACACGAAAGACGAAGCTATTCATACCAAACCCGGACCAACATTACATAACCAAACGTAGCATAACTCAACCATACGTGCCGTGAGCACCATTACTGGCCTCCATTGAGTCCAGCAGTGTATAGTAGTGCTATGTAGATCGTACACGTCCAAGGAATAGCAATGAATAGCACATAAGTCATCCCTATCCGATCGTAACGTATCCCAACGTAATATACGTGGACCTAACGTAACTAAACCTAACGTACCGAGACCACTACTTCTGTCCTCCTCAGAGCAACGCAGAATATATTAGATTACGGTAGGGCGCAGGAATCCACCGAATAGCAGTGTATAGCACAAAAGTCAAAGGCATCCTAACCAAACCTATCCTAACCTAACAAAGCAAAACGTGATATGTCTCAACCAAACGTGCCACGAACATCATTGTTGGCCTCCAGAGAGACAAGCAGAGCATATTGGAGCACAGTAGAGAGCTGAAATCCAACGAATGGCTGAGCACAGCGCAAAAGTTGAAGCTACCCTATCCCAACCTAGCCGATCGTATCACAACGGAACGTATCCTAACTGAATGTAACGTGTCGGAACCAGTATTGCAGGCTTCGCCAGCGTCAAGCGAGGTGTATTATAGCACAGTTGAGCGCAGAAATCCGGCGCAATGAAGTGTAAATGTGGAAAGTAGAGGTCATCACATCCTAACCTGGCCTAGCCTAACACAGACAATCGCGAACCATCCCAAACTAACGTGTAGGGCCCACCACTGCTGGCCTCCCCATTGCCAAGGTGGGCACACTAGAGGACAGTAGAACGCAGAAGGCCAGATGCCGGCTGTGTAGGGTACGAAAGTCAAAGACGTCTCAACTACACCCAAACAAACCTAACCCAACCAAACGTAAACTAGCACAAGGTAACCCGCAGCGGCCACCATTTCTGGAATTCCCAGAACAAAGCAGGGAAAATTAAATCACAGTAGATGGCAGAAATCCACCGAAGAGCAGCGTACAGCATAAAAGACAAGGCTATCCTGTCCTAACCTAGCCACACATAATAAGAAGGAACGTAACTCACATAGACCTATCGCGCTGAGACCACTATTGCTGATCTCCCCAGAGCCAAGCAGAACACACCAGAGCAGAGTAGAGTGTAGAAGTCCCCCGAAGAGCAGTCTATACCGCAAAAGTCTATGCTATCCGTACCTAACCCAAGCAAACATATCCTCACCAAACATAGCCTAACTCAACATAACGTGCCGAGACAGCTATTACTGGCTTCCCCAGAGTCGAGCACAGTACAGCAGAGCAATGCGGAGCGTAGAAATGCTTCGATTAGCGGTTTATAGCACAAAAGTCAAAGCTACCCTCTCCTAGCATGACCAATCGTAACATTACCTAACGTAGCCTAGCACAACCTGCCGTGCCATGACCACTATTGCTGGCCTCCCCAGAGTCGAGCAGAGTATGGCAGAGCACAGTGCAGCGAACAAAGCCACCAAACAGCGATGTACTGCCCAAAATTCAAAGATACCCTGACCTAAGCAGACCTAACCTGACCTAACCAAACGTTGAATAACTGAACCTTACGTGCCGCGTACACTACTGGCGGCTTCCCCAGAGACAATCAGAACATGATAGAGCGCAGTTGAGCACATAAGTCCGCATTATATCAGTGTTGAGCGCATATGTCAGAGCTATCCCAAACTAATCCAATGTAACCTGACATAACCAAGCGTAATCTAACTAAATCTAACATGCCGCGACCTGTAGTGCTGGCCTACACAGAGCCAAGCAGAGCATAATAGAGGGGTGCGGGCGCAGAAATCCCTAGAATCACAGTGCATGCGGATAAGCCGAAGCCTTCCAAACCATACCAAAGCTAGCACAACCTAACCAAACGTATCCCACCTTGGCCTGACGTGCAGAGACAACTACTGCCGCCATCCCCGTCGCCAACCAGGGCATATTATATGAGAACAGAGCGCTGACGTCCACAGAATGTCATTGCGTATAGCGAAAGTCAATGTTACCTCAACCTAACCCAAACGATCCTAACCAAACCAAACGTAACATATCTCATCCTACCACGCCGCGACCACTATTTCTGGAATTCCCAGAGCAAAGATGGGTAAACGAGGTCACAGTTGGGCGCAGAATTCCACCGAAATGCAGTGCACAGCAAAAAGGTGAAAGCTACACTGGCCTCACATAACCATGCGTAACACAACCGAACGTAACATGACCCAACACGATAGGGTGAGATATGCCACGTTTTGTTAGGCCAGGTTATGCTAAGTTTGGATAGGATGTCTTTGACTTTTGTGCTACACACTGCCATGCGGTGGATTTCTGCAGTCTACTGTGCTCTAGTATATTCTGCTTCGCTATGAAGCGGCCAGCAGTATTGGTCTCAGCACGATAGTCTGAATTACGTTGCGTTCGGTTGTGTTGCGGTTGGTTAGGTTAGGATAGGTTAGCTTAGGCTTTTGCGCTGTACATTGATATTCGGTGGCCTTCCGCGTTCGAGACTGCTCGACTATGCTCAGCTCGACACTCGGGAGGCCAGAAATAGTGGTCGCCCGAGTTAGGTTGAGTTATATTACGTTTGGTTAGATTAGGATACGCTGTGTTTGGTTAGGATAGCTTTGACACTTGTGCTACGCATTCCTATTCTATGCACTTCTTCTTTTTCTGTGCGCTATCGCACTCTGCTTGTCTCTGTGAACGCCAGGAGTAGTGCTCTCGGGGCGTTATGTTGAATTTTATTACCTTTGGTTAGGCTAGGTTTGGATAGGCTTGGTTAGGAAATATTTGACTATTGAGCTTTACCCTGCTATTCGGACGATTCCAGCAATCTACATTGCTCTGCCATACTCTGCTTAGCTCTCATGAGGCCAGCAATAGCGGTCGTTGAACGTCGGTATTGGTTACGTTACGTCCGCTTATGTTACGTTGTGGCAGGCTAGGAGAGGATATCTTCGGCTTTTGCGCTATACACTGCTATTCGTTAGATTTCTGCACTCTACTGTGCTCTAATATGCTCTGCTTGGCGCTGGGTATGCCAGCAGTTTTGTTCTCTACACGATGGGTTGAATTAGGCTTTGTAAGGTTAGATTAGCATATCTTCGACCTTTGTGCCTTGCACGTCAGTGCGGCGGATTTCTGCCCCCCTCTTGTGCTCTAGTATATAATTCTTTGCTCTGTGGAGGTAAGCAGTAGTGGTCTAGGCACGTTAGGCTGAGTCAGGATACGTTTGTACGTTTGGTGTTTGGTTAGGTTAGGAGGCGTAGTATCGACTTTTCTGCTGTACGCTGCTAATCGCTGGATTTCTGCTCTCTACAGTTTTCTAATGTTCCCTGCTTTACTCTGGGAAAACCAGAAATAGTGGCCGCGGCGCTTTAAGATGTGTTAGGTTACGTTTGGTTTGGATAGGTTTGCGGGGATAGGTTGGGATATCTTTCACTTTTGTATGATACGCTGCCTCCCTATGGACCTCTGCGTTCTACTCGTCTCTCATGTTCCCTGCTTGGCGATGGGCAGGCCGGCAATAGTGGGATAGGCACGTCAGGTTGGGACTGGTTATGCTTGGCTTGTCCAGGTTAGTATATGATTGATAAGGATAGCTTCGTCTTTTGTGCTTAACACAGCTATTTGGCAGGTATTTGTACAATGCATTGCCTTACTAGCGTTTGCTTGAATCTGTGGATGCCAGCAGTAGCGGTTATCGCGCGCTTGGTTGAGATAGGTTACGTTTGGTTAAGTTACGCTTTGTTAGGATGGGATAGGATAGCATTGACTTTGTGCAGTGCACTGCTCTTCGGTGGATATCTGCGCTCGACACTGCTATACTATACTCTGCTCGATGCTCGGGAAGCCAGCAATAGTGGACGCGTCACGGTAGGTTTTGATAGCTTACGCCTGGTTAGGTTAGATTAGGTTAGTGTTGGTTAAGATGGTTTTGACTTTTGCGCTATACACTGCTATTCGGTTGATTTCTGGGTTCTACTGTGCTCTGGTATGTTCTACATGGCACTGGGGATGCCAGAAATAGAGGTATCGGCCTGTAAGGTTTAGTTATTCTACGTTGGGCTGGGTCAGGCTATGTCTGGTTTGGTAAGGATGGCTCTGACTGTTGCGCTATACACTGCTATTGGGTGGATTTCTACCCTCTACTGTGACCAAGTATTCCCTTCTTTGCTCTTGGGAGGCCATAAGTCGTGAACGCGGCGGGTTAGGTTGTGTTTTGTTACTGTTGTCTAGGTTAGGTTCGTTTGGGTTAGGCTATGATATCGTCGACTTTTGTGTTACACACTGCCATGCTATGGATTTCGGCTATCTACTGTCCTCTAATATGTCCTGCTTTACTCTGGGGAGGTCAACAATTGTTTTCTAGGCACAATAGGATGAAATAGGTTACGTTCGGTCTTGTTATGTATGGTTAGGTTAGGTTAGGGTATCTTAGATTATTGCACTTTAAACTGCATTGCTGTGGAATACTGACCTCTACTTTGTTCTAGCATGTTCTGCATGGCGCTGGAGTTGCAAGCAGTATTGGACTTGGCACGTTAGGTTGAGCTAGGCTACTTTCGGCTATGTTACGTTTGGCTATGTTAGGTTAGGGTTGCATCAACTCTTGCGCTATGCACTGCGATTCTATGGATTTCTGTGGTCTAGTCTCCTCTCATATGTTCTGCTTTGCTGTGAGGAGGGCAGCGATAGTTGCCTCGCCACGTTAGGAGGAGGTACGCTACGTTCGGTTACGCTTCGTTTAATTACGTTAGGACAGGTTAGCTTCGACATTTGTGCTATACACTGCTATACGGTGGATGCCTACGATCTACTGTCCTCTAGTGCGCTATGCTTGGCTCTGGGGAGGCTAGCAGCTCTGGCCCCGGCTAGTTCGGTTGACATGTGTTACGTTCGCCTTGGTTAGGTTTGGTTAGTATAGCTTTGACTTTTGTGCTGTATTCTGCTATCCGGCGACAAATGCGATCTGCATTGCTCTGCCATCCTCTGCTTACCTATGGGAAGGCCAGTGATAGTGGTCGTGGCACGTTTGGATGAGTTAGGTTACGCTTGGTTATGTTACGTTATGCAATGTTTTGTTAGGATGGCTGAGACTTTCATCCTATACTCCGCTATTCGTGGGATCTCCGCGCTGTATAGTGCTCTGGTATATTCTACTCGGCCATAGCGAGGCCAGGCGTAGTGGTCTCGGAACCTTAGCAGAGATATGATGCGTTTGGTTATGCTAAGTTTGGATAGGTCGGGACTGATTGGCTTTGACTTTTGTGCCACACACTGCAATGCGGTGGATTTCTGCGCCATACAATGCTCTACTAAACTCTGCTCGACTCTCGGGATGCCGGCAATAGCCGTCGTGGTACGTTAGGTTGGGTTAGGTTACGTTTGTTTATTTTAGGTAAATTTAAGTTTAGTTAGAATGAATTTGACTTTCGTATTGTACACAGATATTCGGTGAATTCCTGCCCTTCGCTGTGGTTCAATGTGCCCTGCTATACTCTGGAGCGGCCAGGAATTGTAGCCGCGGCTCGGTAGGTATAATTATGTTACTCTTGGTTAAGTTATGTTTGCATGAGTTAGGTTTGGATAACTTTGACCTTTCTGCTATTCACTCCCATTCCATTGGCTTCTGCGCTGCACTCCCCTTTAATACGTTCTGCTTGGCGATGGGGAGTTCAGCAATGGGCTGTCTAGGCTCGTTAGCTTTTGTTTTGTTGCGTTTGGCTATGTTGCGCATGGTATGTATAGGATAGGACCACTCTGACGTTTGTGCAATACACTACCATTCGGAAGATTTCGGCGCCCTTCGTTGCTCTACTCTAATCTACACGACCCTGGGGAGGCCAGCATTGGCGGTCGCCTCACGATAGTTTGTGTCAACTTACGAATGCTTGAGTCAGGTTTGAATAGTCTTGGTTCGGATGGCCTTCTCTGTTATGCTATACACTTCCGTTCTGTGGATTTCTGTGACCTAATCTGCTCTCATATGTTCTGCTTGGCTCAGGGGAGGCTAGCAAAATGTGTCTCATCTCGTTAGGTTTAGTTATTCTGCGTTTGGTTACGTTAGGCTAGGCATGGCTTGGATTGGACGGCTTTGACTTTTACGCAATGCGCTTCTATTCGGTGGATTTCTGCTCTCTACTGTGATCTATTATTCTGTGCTATGCTCTGAGGAGGCCAGGAGTAATGGCCGCTGCGCGATAAATTCTGTTACGTTACATTTGGATAGGTTAGGCTCGTTTGGGTTAGTTGGGGATATCTTCGTCTTTTGTGCTACACACTGCCATTTAATGGACTTCTGCGCTCTGCTTCCGACTAATATGTCCTGCTTTGCTTTGAGGGGGGGGGGGGCAATAGTGGTCTTGGCACTTTGGGATGAGTCAGGCTACGCTTGGTTGTGTTACGTTTAGTAATGCTATGTTAGGGCATCTTTGACCCTTGTGCTATACACAGCAATGCGGTGAATTACTGCGGTCTACTTCAATCTAGTGTATTCTGCTTGGATCTGGAGAGGCAAGCAGTAGTGTTCTCGGCACGTTAGGTAGAGATTGGCTACGCTCGGTTTCGTTACGTTTGCCTATGTTAGGATAGGGTAGCTTCGACTACTGTGCCATGCACTGCAGCACTACGGATTTCTGCGCTCTAATCTCCTCTAATTCGTTCTGCTTTGCTCTAAGAACGGCAGCATTAGTGGTTTCGGCACATTAGGATGAATCATGTTACGTTTGGCTTTGTTACGTTTGGTCATGTTAGGTGAGGATTGCTTTGACCTTCGTGCAGTACAGCAATGTTCTGTGGATCTGTACGCCCTACACTGCTCAACAACACTCTGTTCGACTCTCGGGGTGCCGAAAAAAGGGGTGGCGGCACGTTTGGTTCAGTTATGCTACTCTAGTTCAGGTTACGTTGGGCTGGGTTAGGTTTGGATAGCTTTGCCTTTCGTAGTGTAAATTGCTGTTCGGTCGATTCCTGCGCTCTACACTGCCATAATATTTTCTGCTTGTCTCTGGGAAGGGAGCTATAGTGGCCCCGGCACGTCGGCATGGGTCAGGTAGCGTTTGGTTATGCAACGTTTGGTCAGGTTAGTATAGGATGGCTTTGACTTTTTTGTTATACGCTGCTATTGGACAGATACCTGATCTCCGCATTGCTCTATTAGCCTCTGCCGATCTCCGGGGAGGCCAGCAATGGAAGGCGTGACACATTTCCTTGTGTTATGTTACGTACGGTTTGGTTAGGACTGGTTACGTTTTGTTAGTGTGACTTTGACATCCGTGATATGCAGCACTGTTAGGTGGAATCCTTCGGTCTACTGCGCTCTAGTGTATTCCGCTTGTCCATGGGACGGCCGGCAATAGTTGTCTCGTCACGTTATTTTGAGTCTGGCTACGTTCGGTAGGGTTGGGTACGCAACGATTGGTCAGGATAGCTTCAACTTTGTGCTGTACACTGCAATTCGATTGCTTTCTTCTCTGTACTGCGCTCTAGTATGCCCTGCATGTCTCTGGGGAGGCCAATAAGTGTGGTCGCTGCACGATTGTGTAAGCTAGGATACGTTTGGTTAAGCTACGATTCTTTAGGTTAGGAGAGGATAGCTAGGATTTTATTCCTTTAGTCTGATGCTCGGTGGATTTCTGCGCACAACAGTGCTCTAATATTCTCAGCTTGGCTACGGCAAGGCATGGAATAGCGGTCTCAGCACGTTATGGTGGGTCTGGTTACGTTTGGTTAGGTATGGTCAGGATAAGTTTGGTCACGATGGCTTTAACTTTTGTGGTGTACACTGATACCCGGTGGATATCGCCGCTTTACAGTGCTCTGGTATGTCCAGCTTGGCTCTGGCGAGAGCAACAATGGCGGTATCGGCACGTAGGTGTGAGTTATGTTACGCTTGGTTATGTTACGGTTGGTTAGGTTAGCAGAGAATAGCTTTGACTTTAGTACCATAGTCTGCTATTAGGAGGATTTCTGCGCCCTACAGTGCTCAAATATGTTCAGCTGGTCTATTGGAAGGCCAGCAATAGTGGTTTCTGCACGTTATGTCGATTCAGGTTACGTCCGGATAGGATGGCTGAGGCTAAATTTGGCTAGGATATCTTTAACTTTTGCACTTTACACTGCTATTCGATGGGCTCCAGCTATCAACTCTGCTCTAGCATGGCCCGCTTGACCCTGGGCATGGCAGCAATAGCGTTCTCGGCACTTAGTTTGAGTAGGCTTCGTTTGGTTACGTTCTGTTGGTTCGGGTTAGGTTTGGGTAGCTATGAGTTTTCCGATATAAAATGCGATTATATGGATATCTGCGTCATACGCCCCACTAATGTGTTCTGCTTGGCTCTGGGGAGGACAGAAATAGTGGCTTCGGCACGTTATCATTTGTCAGGTTACGTTCGGATAGGTTTGCTTACGCTAAGTTTGGTAGGGATAACTTAAACGTTTGCGCTGTACACTGCCCTCCGTTGGATATCTGCGACCTACTGTGGTCTAGTATGTACTGCTTGGCTCTGGTGAAGACAGCAATAGCGGCCTGGGCAAACTAGGTTGAGATAGGCTTCGTATCGTTATGTTCTGATGACTTGGGTAGCAATGCCTATTCCGATGTACAATGTGATTGTATGGATTTCTATGTTCTACTTTCCACTAGTGTGTTCCGCATGGCTCTGGGGAGGCCAACTATAGTGGCCGCGGCATGTTACGTTGAGTTGGGTTGCGTTTGGATATATTACGTTTGGTTACGCCTGGAGAGGATAGCTTTGACTTTAGTGTTATAGTCTGCTATCAGGTGGATTTCTGCACCCTACGGTGCTATAACATCCTCAGCTTGTGTCTGGGAATGCCAGCAATAGTCCCCTCGGCATGTCGCGCTGAGCCACGTTACGTCCGTGTAGGTTGTGTTAGGCTAAGTTCGGTTAGAAGTAGCTTTAACTTTTGCCGTGTACACTGCTATTCGGAGGTCTTCTGCGATCTACTGTGCTCTAGTATATCCTGCTTGGCTCTGGGGGGCAGCAACAGCAGTCTCGGCACGTTTCCTTGAGATATGCAATGCTTGGCTGTGTTCTGCTTGTTTGGGGTAGATTTGGGTATCTTTGACTTTTCTGATAGGCACTGCGGTTCTATGGACTTCCGCGTTCCAATCTCCACTAATGTATTCTGCAGGGCTATGTGGATGCCAGTAATAGTGGTCGCGGCACGATAGGTTGGGTTGGGCTACGTTTGGTTTTATTACGCTTGGTTAGGTTAGTGAAGGATAGCCTTGAGTTTAGCCCTGCTGTCTGAAATTGAGTTGATTTCTGCGCACTACGGTGCTCTAACTATCTCAACTTGGCTCTGGGAATGCCAGCAATAGTGGTCCCTGCACGTAAGTTTAAGATAAGATGCGTTAGGTTATGGTAAGCTTGTTTAGGTTAGGAGAGGGTTATTTTGACTCTAGAGCTATAGTCTGATATTAGGTGTGTTTCTGCGCCCCACTGTGCCCTAATATCTTCAGCTTTGCCCTGGGATGGTTTGGAAAAGTTGTCTCGGGACCTCAAGTTGTGTTATGTTACATTCGGTTATGTTGGGCTAGGTTAAGTTTGGAGAGGGTAGCCCTCACTTTTGTGCTGTACGCTGCTATTCGGTGGATTTCTGCGCCCTACAGTGCTCTAACGATTTCGGCTTGGCTCTGGGAACGACAGCAATTGCGGTCTCGTCACGTTACGTTGAGTCATGTTACGTCCGGTTACGTCGCGTTAGGCTATGTTTGGTTATGGTAGCTTTAACTTTTTTTCTTTACACTGCTGGTCGGTAGATTCCTGCGCTCTGCTGTGCTCTGGTGTGTCCTGCTCGGCTCCGGGGAGGGCAGAAATGGCCTTCTCCACACGTTATGTTGAGTCAGGTTACGTTCGGTTATTCTCTGTTGGTTTGGCTTACGCTTGCGTGCCTATGACATCTCCGATATACACTGCACTTCTATGGATTTCTGCCTTCTAATCTCCGCTAATCTGTTCTGCTTGGCTCTGTGGAGGCCAGAAATGGTCGTCTCGGCACGTTATGTTGAGTTATTTTACGCTGGGTGCTATTAACATTGGTTAAGTTACGAGAGAATTGCTTTTCCTCGAATGATGTAGTCTGCTATTAGGCGGATTTCTGAGCCATACAGTGCTCCAATGTTATCAGCTTGGCTCGGGGAATGCCAGCTGTAGTGGTCTCGGCAAGCTATGTTGAGTTAGGTTACGTTTGGTTAGGTTTGGACAGGCTAAGTTTGGTTAGGGTAGCTTTAACTCTTTTGCTGCACACGACTATTCGGTGGATTTGTGCGCTCTGCTGTGTTCCAGTGTATCCTGCTTCGCTCTGGGTAGGACAGCAGTATTGCTCTCGGCACGTGAGTCTTAACTATGTTGCGCTCGGTTATGTTACGTTTGGTTAGGTTAGGTTGTGATAGCTTTAACTTTTGTGCTAATCACGGCTATTCGGTGGATTTCTGCGCTCTACATTGCTCTGTTATACTCTGTTCGACTCTTGGGAGGCCAGTAATCATTGTCTCGGCACGATAGCTTGCGCCATGCTACGTTCGATTTGTCTGTGTTTGGTTCGGATAGCTTTGATTTTCGCGGTATAAGCTGCTGCTCGGTGGGATTCTGCGTCCTACTGTGCTCTGATGTTCTCTGCTTGGCTCTGGAGAGGCCAGCAATAGTGGTGGCGGCTAGTTATGTTGTGTTAGGCTTCGTTTGGTTAGGTTATATTTGTTTGGATTAGGTATGGCTAGCTTTGACTCACCTACTACAAACGCCGATTCTGTGGGTTCCTGCTCTCTACCCTGCTGTAACAAATTCTGCTTGGATCTGTAGAGGCCAGCAATAGCGGTCGCGCCACGTTAGGTTGAGCTGTACTACGCTTGTTTGGGTTACTTTTGGTAGCCTTGACTATCGCGGTACACACTGTTATTCAGTGAATTCCTGCGCTCTACTAAGCTCTGCTCGACTCTGGGAAGGCCTGCAATATCTGTCGCGGCTCCTTAGGTTGTGTTTGGTTACGTTTGGGTATGTTACGAATGGTTAGGTTTGTAAAGGGTAGATTCGACTCTTCTGCTATACACTGCGATTCCATGGACTTCTGCGCTCTACTCGCTTCTAATATGCTCCTCTTGACTCTGTGGAGGGAAGCAATACTGGTTGCAGCACGTTAGGTTGAGATGGGTTACATTTGGCTGGGTTAGGCTGAGTTGGGTTGGGTTAGGGTTCTTTGAGGACTGTGCTTTACGCTGCGATGCGGCCGGTTCCTGCGCTCTGCTGTGATCCAGTATATTCCGACTGGTTCTGTGGAACACATCAATTGTGATGTAGGCACGTTGTGTAGGGTTGGGTTATGATTGGTTATGTTACGTACGGTTAGGTTAGGCTAGGATAGCTATGACAATTGTACTGTACACTGCCATTCGGTGGACGTCCTCGTTCTGCTGTACTCTACTGTGCTCTGCTCGAATCTGGGAAGGGCAGCAATTGCAGTCGCGGCTCCTTAGATTGTGTTAAGTTACGTTTGGTTATGTTACGATTTTTTCGGTTTGTAGTGCATCGCTTCAAACTTTCTGATATACACTGAGGTCCTATGCATTCCTG
>NW_016927213.1:28732-29536 GCF_001483705.2 Eufriesea mexicana
ACACTGCTATTCGTTGGGTTTCTGTTATCTACTGAGCTCTAGTATGTTCTGCCTGGCTCTGAGGATTCCAGCAATAGATGCCTCGGCCCGTTCGTTTGTGTCATCGTACGTGTGACTATATTATGGTTGGACATGTTAGGACAGGATATGCTTGACTTAAGTCCAATACACTGCTGGTCGGCTGGTTTCTGCACTCGACGTTGCTGTACCATACTCTGTTCGACACCGAGGTGGCCATTAATGGTGATCTCGTCACGTTAGTTTGAGCAGGGCTACGTTTGGTTGCGTCACGTTCCTTTGTGTTAGGTTAGGATAGCTTTGACGATCGTGGTGTTCACTGTTAATCTGCGGACTTCTGCGCTTTACTGTGCTCTACTGTATTCTGCTTGGCACAGCGGCGCCCAGCAGGAGAGGTTGCGGAACGTTACATTGAGTTAGGCTTCGTATGGATACGATACATTTATCTGGCTTAGCTACGGGTAGCTTTGACTTTTCTGCTATACGCAGACGTTCAATGGATTCCTGCCCTCTACACTCCTCTAATATGTTTTGATTGGCCCTGGGAAAGACCGCAAGTGTGGTATCGGCAACGTATGCTGTGTTAGGCTACGTTTGGGTGGTATAGGGTTGGTTATGTTAGGTTACGGTATCTTTGACTTTTGCGCGTAACGCAGCATTGACGCCGCTTTCTGCGCTCTACTGTGCTCTAGTGTATTCTGCTTGTCTCTGCGAAGGCCAGAAATAGCGGACTCAGCACTTTAGAATGCGTTAGGTTACGTTTGGTTATGTTACGTTTGGTTAGGG
>NW_016927213.1:30177-41970 GCF_001483705.2 Eufriesea mexicana
TGTTAGGTTATGTCAGGTCAGGCTATGTTACGACACATCCGACTTCTGTGCTTTGCACTTCAATGCGGCGGATTTCTGTGCTTTACTGCGCTGTAGCATATTCTAGTTGGCTCTGTGGAAGTCAGGAAAGGTGGTCTGGACAGGTTAGGATGGGTTACGTCACGTTTGGTTAAGTTATGTTTGGTTAGGTTCAGCAAGGATAGCTTTGACTTTTGTGCTATAAACTGCTGTGCTGTAAGCTTTTCGGCCGATTTCTTCGCTCAACAGTGCTCTACTGTACTGTGCTCGACCCTGGGGAGACCAGCAAAAGTGGTCGTTGCACGACAGGTCATGTTATGTTACCTTTGGTTAGGTTGGGTTAGGTTAGGGTAGGAGACGGTAGCTTTGACTTTTGCGCCGTTCGCTGCTTTTCGGTGGATTTCTGCGCTCTACATTGCTCTACTATAGTCTGCCCGGCACTGGGCACGCCAGTAATCGTGGCCGTGCTAAGTTACCTTGAGATGGGCTACGTTTGATTAGGCTACGTTAGCTATGGTTAGGTTTGTGTAGCTTCATCTTTTCCGCTATACACTGAGATTCTAAGGCCTTCTGCTCTCAGCTCTCCACTGATATGTACCGCTTGGAGCGCTCAACAGTGCTCTGCTGTACTGTGCTCGACCCTGGGGAGACCAGCAAAAGTGGTCGTTGCACGACAGGTCGTGTTATGTTACCTTTGGTTAGGTTGGGTTAGGTTAGGGTAGGAGACGGTAGCTTTGACTTTTGCGCCGTTCGCTGCTTTTCGGGGGATTTCTGCGCTCTACATTGCTCTACTATAGTCTGCCCGGCACTGGGCACGCCAGTAACCGTGGCCGTGCTAAGTTACCTTCAGATGGGCTACGTTTGATTAGGCTACGTTAGCTATGGTTAGGTTTGTGTAGCTTCATCTTTTCCGCTATACACTGAGATTCTAAGGCCTTCTGCTCTCAGCTCTCCACTGATATGTACCGCTTGGCTCTGAGAGTCCAGTAGCAGTGGTCGCGTGAAGTTAGGCTGTGTTGTATTACGTTCGCTTACTTTACGATTTGTTAGGTTAGGAGAGTCTAGCTTTGACTCTTGCGCCATACACTGCCATTCGGAGGATTTCTGCAACCTCCTGTGCTCCGATATGCTCTGCTTGGCACTATGGTGGCCAGAAATGGTGGTCTCGTCCCGTTAAGTTTAGTTAATACACGTTTGGTTAGGTTACGTTCGGACAGGTTAGGTCAGAGTATATTTGACTTTTGTGCTATACGCTGCTATCCGGTGGCTCTCTCCTCCCTACTGTGCCCTATCATAATCTGCTGTGCTATGAGGTGACCAGCAGTAGCGTACTCGGCACGATAGGTTATGTTAGGTTGCGTTTGGTTACACTATGTTTGGATAGGGTAGGGTAGAATAGCATCGAATTTTATGCTATACACTGTTATTCGGTGAATTTCTGTGCTCCACATTGATATACTATAATTTGTGCGACCTTGTCGAGGACAGTAACAGTGGTCTATGCATGTTAGGTTGGATAGACTACATTTGGTTAGGTTATGTTAGGCAAGGTTAGGTTAGCATATCTTTGACTTTTGTGCTATGCACTGCAATGCGGCGGACTTCTGCGCACTGCTGTGCTCTAGTATATTCTGATAGCCTCTGGAGAGGACAGCAATGGCGGTCTAGGCACGTTAGGTTAAGTTAGGTTACATTTGGTTGTATCGTGTGTGGTTGCGTTAGGCTGGGATAGCTTCGACTTTTGTGGTAGAATCCGATTTTCGGTAGATTTCTGCGCCCCACTGTGCACTAGTATGCCCTACTTGGATCTGGAGATGGCAGCAATAGCGGTCTCGGCAAGTTGGGCTGATTTGAGATATGATCGATTGTGCTCTGCTTGTTTGGGTTAGGTTTGGGTAACTACTACTTTTCCGAAGTACATTACGACCTTACGGATTTCGGCGTCCAACTACCCACTAATAGGTTCAGCTTGGTTCTGGGGGGGGGGGCAGCAAATGTGGTAGCGTCGCGATAGGTTGAGCTAGGTTACGCTTGGCTATGATACGGTTGATTAAGTAAGGAGCGGATAGCTTTGTCTTTAGTGCTATAGCTTGCTATTGGGTGGATTCCTGCGCCCTACAGTGCTCTAACGTTTTCAGCATGGCTTTGGCAACGCCAGCAAGGGTGGTCTCTGCACGTTATGACGAGTCAGATTACGTGCTGCTGTGCTGGGAAAGGCCATGTTTGGTAAGGGTAGCTTTAACTTTTGTGCTGAACACTGCTTTTCGATGGATTTATGAGCTCTTCTGCGCTCCAGTATATTCTGCTTGGCTCTGGGAATGCCAGCCAAAATGTTCTCGGCACAACTTTTGTGCTGAACACTGCTTTTCGATGGATTTATGTGCTCTTCTGCGCTCCAGTATATTCTGCTTGGCTCTGGGAATGCCAGCCAAAATGTTCTCGGCACGTTAGGGTAGGTTACGTTGCGCTCGCTATATTACGTTTTGATGGGTTAGGGCAGGGTATCTTTGACATTTATGCTATACACTGCTAATCAGTGGATTTCTGCCCTCTACATTGCTGTACTACACCCTGCTCGACTCACGGGATGACAGCAATAGTGCTCGTGGCACGTTAGGTTTTGTTATGTTACGTTCGGTTATGTTAAGTTAGGATATGTTTGGCTACGGAAGCGTTGACTTTCGTGCTATACACAGTTATTCGGCGAATTCCCACGCTCCAGTGTGCCCTACTCTAATCCGCTAGACCCTGGGGAGGCCATCAATGGTGGTCGCGGGACGTTCGCTTGAGCTAGAATACGTTCGGTTAGGCTAGATTTCGCTGCGTTAGGTTAGCGTTGCTACGACTTTTGTTATACCAAATGCTATTATATAAACTCCGGCGCTCTTCTGCGCGCTACCACAATCTGCTTGAGTCTGTGGACGCCGGAAGCTGTGGTCGCGTCAAGTTAGGTTGATTTATGTTACGTTTGTTTAGGCTAAGTTTGGTTAGGTTTGGTTGGGATAGCGATGACCATTGTGCTGTACAATGATATTCTGTGGATTTCAACTTCGTACATTGCTGTGATGTGATCGGCTTGGCTCTCGTGAGGCCAGAAATGGTGGTAGTGACACCCCAGGTTTGGGTACGTTACGTTTGTATACGTTGCGCTTGGACAGGTTAGGAGGGGATATTTATGACTTTAGTACAATACAATGTTATCCGGTCGGTTCCTGCCCTCTACTCTGCTACACTGCAATCTGCTTGGCCCTGTGGAGGCTAGCAATAGTGGTGGCGGCAAGGTAGTTTGTGTTCTGTTACGTTTGGTTGTGTTACGATTGGTTAGGTTAGGATGGGGTCCCTTTGACTTTAGTGCTGCATACTGCTTTTCGGTGGATTTATCCGTTCCACCGAGCTCTGTTATGCTCTGGTTTGATATGCGGAAGCTAGAAATGATGTCGGCGGCGTGTTTGGTTGAGTTAGGCTACGTTTGGTTTGGATACGTTCGTTTGGGTTAGCTTTGGATTGCTGTGACTTTCGTGGTATAGGCCTTTGATCGATGGACTTAGGCTCTCTACATTGCTCTACTATACTCTGCTTGTCTGCTGTGAGGCCAGCAATTGTGGACGCGGGTGGCTATGTCTAGTCAGGCTACGTTCGGTTAGGATAGGTTAGGACAGGTTAGGCTAGGATATCTTAGACCTATGTGCTATACACTGCAATGCGGTGGATTACTGCGCTCTACTGTGTTCTAAAATATTCTGTTTGGCTCTGGGAAAGCCAGCAATGGTGTTCTCCGTCCGTCAGCTTGAGTTAGGCTAAGTATGGTTACGTTACGTTAGTTTGGGTTTGGTTAGGGTAGCTACGACTTACGTGCTATACGTTGTTGTTCGGTGGATTTCAGCGTTCAGCATTGCTCTAGCATGTTCTGCTTCTCTCTGGGGATGCCAGCAACAGCTGTCTCGGGCTGTTACGTTGAGTTAGGCTACGACCGGTTGGGTTGGGATAGGACACGTTATGTCCGAATATCCATCACTTTTGTGATATACACTGCAATCCGGTGGATTACTGCGCTCTACTGTGCTGTTGTTTATTCTTCTTGGATGTGGGGAGGCCAATAGTATTGGCCTCGGCACGTCACTCTGAGTTAGGGTGCATTTCGTTGTGTTGCGTTTTGTAAGGTTAGGACAGGATAGTTTTGACTGTTATGCTATACAACGCTATTTGGTCGATTCCTGCACCCTACACTGATCTAATATGCTCTGTTTCTGTCTTGGGGAGGAGAGAAACAGTATTCTCGGCACGTTACGTTTGGTTAGGCTACGTTCATGTAGGTTAGGTTTGGGTATGTTAGGTTAGGATATCTATGACCTTTGTGCTGAACACCGGAATGCGGTGGATTACAGTGCTCTACTTTGCTCCAGTACCTTCTGCTTGGACCTGGGGAGGCATGCAGTTGTGGCTTCGGCTCGTTAGGTTGAGTTAGGCTAAC
This sequence comes from Eufriesea mexicana, assembly GCF_001483705.2. NCBI lineage: Eukaryota > Metazoa > Arthropoda > Insecta > Hymenoptera > Apidae > Eufriesea > Eufriesea mexicana. The sequence continues at coordinate 34,667 of NW_016927213.1, forward strand.
TTCGTTTATGGTACGTTTGGCTATGTTAGGATATGGTAGCTACGCCTATGCACTGCGATTCTTTGAACTACTGCGCTCTACTCTCCACTAATATGTTCCGTTTGACTCTGAGGGTGGCAGCAACAGAGGTCTCAGCACGTTAGGAATAGTTATGTTACGTTTGCTTACGTTATGTTTGGCAGGGTGAAAAGAGGATAGCTGAGACTTTTGTGCTATACACTGCCCATCGGTTGATTTCAGATCTCTAGGTTGCTCTACTATACTCAGCTCGACTCTAGGGAGGCCAGCATTAGTGGTCGCGGGACTATAGGGATAGTTATAATACGTTTGGTTTGCATACGTTACGCTGCGCTAGGTTGGAACAGCTTTGACCTTTGCGCTATACAATGCTATCGGGTCGATTTGAGCGTCCTACATTGGTCCGCTCTACTCTGCATGGCTCTCATGGGGCCAGCAATAGTGGTCGTGACACCCCATGTTGTGTTGCGTTACGTTTAGTTATTCAACGCTTGGTCGGGTTAGGAGTGGATAGCTTTGACTAGTGTGCTATACACCGCTATTCGGTTGATTTCAGCGCAACACATTGCTCCAGTGTGTTCAGCTTGGTACTATGAAGGCCACCAACAGTGGCCTCTGCACGTTATGATGGTATATTTTACGTTCGGTTATGTTAGGTAGGGATCGGTTTTGCCAGGATAGCTTTCAAGTTTGTCCTATGCACAGTTGTTCGGAGAATTTCTGCGCACTACTGTGTACAAATTAGCCCTGATTGTCTCTGGGAGTCCAGCAATGGTGGTATCGGCCCGTTGGGTTGAGTTAGGCTACGTTTGGTTGGGTTATGCTAGTATGGGTTTGGTTTGAATATATTTGACTTTTCTGCTGCACACTGCGATGCTATGTATTTCTGCGGCCTACTCTGCTCTAATATATTCTGACTGGATCAGGGGAGGACAGCGATGGTGTTCGTGGCATGATTGGTTGAGCTACGTTACGCTTGCTTTTATTAGGTTAGGATAAGTTTGGTCAGAATGGCTATGTCTTTTGTTCTGTATACTGCTATAGAGCGGACAACTGCGCGCTACTGAGCTCTAATATATTCTGCTTGGCTATACGGAGGTCAGGCGTAGATGTCTCGGCATGTTATGCTGTGGCACGTTGCGTATTGTTATGTTACGTTTGGTTAGTGTAGGGGAGCATATCTTTGACTATTGTGCTATATACTGCAATTCGGTGCATTTCTGCGCTCTCCATTGCTCTACTAAACTCCGCTCGGCTCCCTGGAGGCCAGCAATAGTGGTCGCGTCACATTACGTTTAGTTAGGCTACGATCAGTTGTGATATGTTAGGAGTGGTTAGGTTAGGATATCTTTGACTTTTGGTCTGCACACTGCAATGCGCTGGATTGCTAGACTCTACTGTACTGTAGCATTATCTGCCTTACTCTGGGGAGGGCCAGAATGGCGTTCTCGGCGCGTTAGTATATGCTATGTTACGCTTGTTTATATAACGTTTGGATAGGTTACGACGGCATAGGGTAGCCTTGAGTCCTATACTCTACCATTCGGTAGATTTGTACGATCTACATAGCCCTACTGTACTCTGCTCGACTCAGGGAGGGCCAGTAATGGTAGTCGCGGCACGTTAGGCTGTGTTAGGATACGTAAGGTTACGTTTGGTTCCGCTGCGTTAGGTCCATAGTCTTGACTTTCGTGTCATAAACTGCTATTAGGTGGATTTCTGCGCTCTGCTGCACTCTAGTGTGCTCTGCTTGCTCTGGGAGGCCGTCAATGGAGGTCTCGGCACGTTTGGTTGAGCTAAGCTGCGTTTGGTTATGCCACGTTTGATTAGGGTAGGACAGGATAGCATTGACTCTCGGCTATACACTGCTATTCGGTGGATTTTTGCGCTCTGCTGCGTTCTAATGCTCCCTGCTTTCATCTGCGAATGTTTGGAATTGCGGCCGCGGCGCGTTAGGCTGTGCTATTTTACGCTTGGTTAGGTTAGGTTTGTTTGGGTTTGGTTAGGATGAAGCTGCGAATGTTTGAAATTGCGGCCGCTGCGCGTTAGGCTGTGCTATTTTACGCTTGGTTAGGTTAGGTTTGTTTGGGTTTGGTTAGGATGACTTTGACTATGGTGCTATATACTGACATCCCATGGACCTCTGCAGTCTACACTCCTATAATATGCCCTGCTTGGCGAAGGGGTGGCGAACAAGGATGGGCTAGGCATGTCAGGTTGGGGTTGGTTATGTTCGATTAGGTCAGGTTAGGCTTGGTTAGGTTAGGGTGTCTGTTACTTTTTTGCTGTACACTGATATTCGGTGGATTTCTGCGGTCTACTGTGATCTAAAATCCCCCGCTTTGCTTTGGGAATTCCAGAAGTTCTGGCCGCGTCGTGTTAGGTTGTGTTAAGTTACGTTTGTTTATGTTAGGTGAGCTTGGTATGGGATAAGCTAGCTTCGACTTTTGTGCTACACACAGCTTTATGTTGAATTTCTGCGATCTACTGTGCTCTGGCGTGTTCTGCTTTGCACTGTGGTCCGGCAATTTCGGTCCTGGCATTGTTGGTTGAGTTAGGTCGCGCTTCGTCAGCTTGTGATGGGTTAAATTTGGTTAGGACGGCTATAACTTTTGTGCTATACACTGCTATTCGGTGGATCTCCGCTGTCTGGTGTGCTATGGTATATTCTGCTTGGCAATGGGCATGCCAGCAGTATTGGTCTCGGCCCGTTTGTCTGAGATATGTTGCGCTTGGTTATGTTATGTTTGGTTAGGTTAGGATAGGATAGCGTAGACTTTTGAGCTATGCGCTTATTTACGGTGGATTTCTGCGCTCTTTGTTGCTCTAATATACTCCGCTCGACTCCCGGGAGACCAGCATTAGTGTTCGTCGCGCGTGAGGTTGGGCTTCTTTACGTCCGCATATGTTACGTTTGGCTAGGTTAGGACATGATGGCTCGGACTTTTGTGCTATACACTCCGATTCGGTGGATTTCTATGCTATATTGCGATCTAATGTTCCCTGCTTTGATCTGGGTATGCAAGAAGTGGTTGCCGAGGCGCGCCAGCTCTTGTTAGATTACTTATGATTAGGTCAGGTTCGTTTGGGATAGGTTAGTATATATTTGATTTTCGTGCAATACACTGCCATTCTATGGACCATTGCACTCTACTCTCCTGTAATTTGATCTGCTGGCGCTTGGGATGCCGGCAATATTTCTCTCGGCATGTTAGGTTGAGCTATTTTACGTTTGGTTTGGTTAGGTTGGATTAGGCTTGGTTTGGTTAGGTTATGTTAGGTTAGGTTAAGTTTGGTTAGTTTAGGTTAGGCTACGTTAGCCAAGGCCAGGTTACTTATGTTTAGGTTATGTTTGTTTGGGTTAGGTTAGGGTATCTTTGATTCTCGTGCAATACACTGCAATTCTATGGGCCTCTGCTATCTACTCTCCTCTAACATGCCCTGCCTGGCGCCTGGGATGCCTTCGAAGATACTCTCGGTATGTTAGGTTGAGTTATTTTACGTTTGCTTATGCTAGGTTAGGTTAGGTTAGGTTAGGTTAGGACAGGATTGCTTTGACTTTTGTGCTACACAGTGCTATACGGTTGACTTCTGCGCCCTGCTGTGCTGCAATGTGTTCTGCTTGGCTCTGGTGATGTCAACAATAGTGGTGTAGGCACGTTAGTTTTAGTTAGGTTTCGTTTGGCAGGGTTTGGACAGGATAGCTCCAGCTTCTGTGCAAAACTCTGCCATAATGTTGATTTCTTTGCTCTACTGTCCTCTAATATTCTCTGCTTGGATTTGCGGAGGCGGGAATATTGGTCCCGGCACGCTAAGTTATGCTATGTTACGCTTTGCTTGGCAAGCTTCGAATTGGTTTGGTTAGCATAGATTTGGCGTTTGTGCTATACACTGCCATTCGGTGGGTCTCTGCGCTGTACTGTGCTCTAGTATATTCTGCTTGGCTCCGAGGAGGACAGCAATAGTGGCGTAGTCAAGTTAGCTTGGGTTAGGTAGCGTTTGGTTACGTTACGTTTGGTCATGTTAGGATAGGATAGCTTTGACTTTTGTGCTGTACGCTGCTATACGGTGGATTTCTGCGCTCTACTGTGCTCTAATATGTTCTGCTTGGCTCTGGGAGGTCGAGCAATAGATGTATCGCCTCGTTAGGTTTAGGTTTCTGCGTTTTGTTAGGTTAGGTTGGGCTAAGCTTGGTCAAGATCGCTTTTACTTTCATGATATACACTGTTATTCGGTGTATTCCTGCCGTCATCAGTTCTTTACTCTAACCTGCTTGGCCCCATGGAGGCCAGCAATAGTGGTCGCGGCATGTTATGATGAGTCTGCTATGTCAGGTTAGGGCATGTTGGTTTGTGTTCGGTTCTTGTATCTTTGACTTGTCTGCTGTGCACTGCGATTCTATGGATTTCTGCGCCCTACTGCCTTCGGATATGTTCTGCTTGGCTCTGTGGAGGCCAGAAATAGTGGTGGCCGCACGTTTGGTTGAGTTCTGTTTCGTGTGGTAGTGTTACGGTTGGTTAGGTTAGGACAGGGTACCTATGATCTTTGCGCCGCATACTGCTTTCGGTGGAATTCACCGCTTCTACTGTGCTCTAATAAGCGCTGCTTTACTCTGGGCAGGCCAGTAATAGTGGTCTCGGATCGTTAGGCTGAGTTATATAAAGTTTGTACATGTTACGTGTGGTAAGGTTATGAGAGGGTAATTTTAACTTTTTTGCGAAATACGGCTATTCGGTGGATCCCTGCGCTCTACATTGCTCATATATAATCTTCTTAGCTCTCGTGAGGCCAGCAACAACGGCCGTTGCACGTCAGGTTGGGCTACGTTACATCTGCTTATCTTACAATTGGTTAGGTTAAGAAAGGATAGCTACGACTTTTGCGCCATACTGTGTCATTCGGTGGACTCCCGCGCTCTAATATTTTCTACTATGCTCTGCTCGGATATCTGGTTGCGAGCATTAGTGGTCTCGGCACGTTAGGTATAGTTAGCCTGCGTTTGGTTATGCTGCGCTTGGTTAGGTTTGGAGAGTAATGCTTGACTTTAGTTCTATAGTCTGCTGTTAGGTGGATTTCTGCGCCATAGAGTGCTCTAACGCTCTCTGCTTGGCTCTGCGAATGAAAGCATTAGTGGCCTCTGCGCGTAAAGTTAAGTCATGTTACGTTCGGTTAGGTTAGGTTAGGCTAAGGTTTTCCAGGATAGCTTTAACATTTGTGCTGTACACTGCTTTTCGGTGGATTTCTGCGCTCTGCTGAGCTCTAGTATGCCCAGCTCGGATCCGTGTAGGGCAAAAATGGCGGTTTCTGCACGATAAGTTTTGTCAGGGTATATTTGGATTTGTTCCGTTGGTTCGGGTTAGGCTTTAGTCGCTTTTACTTTTCTGATGTACACTGCGGTTCTATGCATTTCTGCGTTCTTATCTCCACTAATGTGTTCTGCTAGGTCCTGCGGTGGCCAGCGAAAGAGTTCGGGACAAGTTGGGTTTAAATGGGTGACGTTCTGTCATGTTGCGGTTGGTTAGATGCCGGCGAAAGAGTTCGGGACAAGTTGGGTTTAAATGGGTGACGTTCTGTCATGTTGCGGTTGGTTAGGTAAGGAAAGGATTGCCTTGACTTTAATGCTATAGTCTGCTATTTGGGGGATTTCTGTGCCATAGAGTGCTCTAATGCTATATGCATGGCTCTGTGAATGCCTGCTATGGTGGCCTCTGCACGTAATGTTGAATCATGTTACGTTCGATAAGGTTGTGTTAGGCTAAGTTTTGTCAGGATATCTTTAACGTTTGTGCTGTACACAGCTATTCGGTGGACTTCTGCTATTTACTATGCCCTAGCAGATCCTGCTTGACCCTCGGGCGCCCAGTAATAGTGGTCCTGGCACGTTAGTTTTATTCGGGCTTCGTTTGGTATGGTTATGTTAGACTGGGTTAGGTTTGGATACTTTGACTTTTGTGCTATACACTGCTATACTTTGAACTTCGGAGCGCTACTGTGCTCTGGTATACTCTGTTTGGCTCTGGGGTGGCCAGCAATGTTGGTCTGGGCACGCCAGGTTAAGTTGGGTTGCGTTGGGTTTTATTACATATGGATGGGCTAGAATGGGATAGCTTTGACTCTTGAGCTGTACACTGCTATTCGGAGGATTTCTACGCTCTACGATGCTCTACTATACCCTGCTCGACTTTGGCGAGCCCGGTAATAGTGGCCATGGCACGTTAGTTCTATTCAGGCTACGTTTGGTAAAGTTATGTTAGTCTGGGTTAGGTTTGGATACTTTGACTTTTGTGCAATACACTGCTATGCCTAGAATTTCTGCGAGCTGCTCTGCTCTAGTTTACTCTGGTTGGCTATGGGGATGCCAGGAGTATTGATATCGGCACGTTAGTCTGAGTTCGGTTGCGTTTGGTTATGTTACTTTTGTCATGTTTATGACAGGATAGCTTTGACTTTAGTGCTATACGCTACAATTCGGTGCATTTCTGCTCTCTACATTACTCTACTATACCATGCTCGACTCTCAGGAGGGCAGTCGTAGTTGTCGCCGCACGTTAGGTCGAGTTATGTTATGTTTGGCTAGGCTAGGTTTAGTTAGGCTTGGTTAGGGTAACTTTGACTTTTGTGCTATGCACTGATTTTCGGGGTACTTCTGCGCTCCACTACTCCCTAATATGTTCTGATTGGTGCCTGGGAGGCCAGTGACAGTGGCCTCTTCCCGTTAGATTGAGTTAGGTTACGTTTGGATTCGTTATGTTAGTTTGGGTCAGGTTTGGATAGATTGGGCTTTCACGGTATACGCTGCTGTTCGTTGTATTTCTACTCTCAGCTGTGCTGTAGGATGTTCTGCTTGGCTCTGGGGAACCCAGTAATAGTGGTCTCGGCATGGTAGGTTGAAATAGGATTCGTTTGGCTTGGTTACGTTGGCTCTGGTTTTGCTTTGTAGCCCCGACTTTTCTGCTATAGACTGCGATTCTATGGATTTCGGCACTCTACTCTACTCTGTTATGCTCTGCTGGGCTCTGCGGTAGTCAGAAGTAGAGGCTGCGGCATGGTAGGTTGAGTTAGGTTACGTTTGGTTAGTTTACGTTATCGTGGGTAAGGCTTGTGTAGCTATGATTTGTCCGCCATACCCAGCAGCTTTATGGATTTCTGCGCCCTACTTTCCTCTAGTACGCTCTGCATTGCCAGGGATGCCAGCAATAGTGATCGCGGCATAGTACGTTGTGTTAGTTGACGCTTGCTTAGGTTAGGTTTGGTCATGGAAGGGCGGTCTAGCCTTGATTTTGTGA
>NW_016927214.1:0-281 GCF_001483705.2 Eufriesea mexicana
GAATCTGGCTGGAAAATTCAATTTTATTGCCATTTTCAACTAATATGGCGTTGACCTAACTTTCTTGCGTAAATAAGGTCGATACGTACTATTCGCGTGATATATACATTGAAATGCTATAGAATCTGGCCGGAAAATTCAATATTATAGACATTTTCGACTAATATATTGGCGGGCTAACTTTCGTGCCTTAATAAGGAGGAAAATTGCTAGTGGCATCCTATAGCCATTGCAATGCCATAGAATCTGGCTGGAAAATACATTATTATTGACATTTTCTA
>NW_016927215.1:0-2781 GCF_001483705.2 Eufriesea mexicana
TTATAGCATTGCAATGGCTCCAGCATGCAAATGGATTAGTTCCTCCTTATTTATTCAAGAAAATTAGATCACCACGGTATTAGTCGAAAATGTTAATCAAATTCAATTTTCGGATCACATTGTACAGCATTGCAGCGGCTATAGCATGCCAATAGAATCTTTCCCCCTTATTCATGCGAGCAAATTTACTCACCATGATATTAGTCGAAAATGTCAATAAAATTGAATTTTCCAGTCAAATTCTATCGCATGTGACCAGCTATAGCATGTCAATAGTATCTTTCCTCGATATTGACGCAAGAAAATAAGCTCACCACGATATAAGTCGAAATAGTCAATAACATTGAATTTTCCAGTCAGATTCTATAGAATTTCAATGGCTACATCATGACAATACAGTCTCTCCACCTTATTTATGCCAGAAAATTAGCTCACCACTATATTAGTTGAAAATGTCAATAGAATTGAATTTTCCAGTCTGGTTCTTTCGCATTGCAATGGTTATAGTATGCCACTGTTATCTTTCCCCGTATTTATGCAAGAAAACTAGCTCACAACGATATCAGTCGAAAACTTCAACAAAATGTAATTTTCAGGACATATTCTATAGCATAGCAATGGCTATAGCATGCCAATAGAATCTTTCCTCCTTCTTTATGCAAGAAATATAGCTCACCACGATATTAGTCGAGAATGTCAATAAAATTGAATTTTCAGATCAGAGTCTAGAGCACTGCAGTGGCTATAGCCTCCCAATAGAATCTATACCCCTTGTTCATGCAAGAAAATTAGGTCACAACGGTATAAGTCGAAAGTGCCAGTAAAATTGTATTTTCTAGTCAGATTCTATAGCATTGCAATGGCTATAGCATGCCAATAGCATCTTTCCTCCTTATTTATTGAACAAAATTATATCACCACGATATTAGACGAAAATGTCATTAAAACTGAATTTTCCAGTCAGATTCCAACGCATTGCGATGGCTATAGCATGCCATTAGATTCTTCCCTCCTTATTTATTGAACAAAATTAGCTCACCACGATATTAGTTGAAAATGATAACAAAATTGAATTTTCCAGTCAGATCTTATAGCATTGCAATGGCTCCAGCATGCCAATGGATTGTTTCCTCCTTATCTATTCAAGAAAATTAGATCACCACGGTATTAGTAGAAAATGTTAATCAAATTCAATTTTCGGATCACATTGTACAGCATTGCAGCGGCTATAGCATGCCAATAGAATCTTTCCCCCTTATTCATGCGAGCAAATTAACTCACCATGATATTAGTCGAAAATGTCAATAAAATTGAATTTTCCAGTCAAATTCTATCGCATGTGACCAGCTATAGCATGTCAATAGTATCTTTCCTCGATATTGACGCAAGAAAATAAGCTCACCACGATATAAGTCGAAATAGTCAATAACATTGAATTTTCCAGTCAGATTCTATAGGATTTCAATGGCTACATCATGCCAATACAGTCTCTCCACCTTATTTATGCCAGAAAATTAGCTCACCGCTATATTAGTTGAAAACGTCAATAGAATTCAATTTTCCAGTCAGATTTTATAGCATTGCAATGGCTATAGCAAGCCACTAGAATCTTTTCCTCTTATTCATGCAAGAAAATTAGCTCACCACGATATTAATCGAAAGTGCCAGTAAAATAATATTTTCTAGTCAGATTCTACCGCATTGCAATGGCTATAGCATGCCAATGGAATCTTTCCACCCTATTTATTGAACAAAATAAGTTCACCACGATATTAGTCGAAGATATCAATAAAACTAAATTTTCCAGGCAGATTCTATCGCATTGCAATGCATATAGCATGCCAATAGAATCTTTCCTCCTTATTTATACAACAAAATTGGCACACCACGATATTACTCGAAAATGTCAATATAACTGTATTTTCCAGTCAAATTCTATAGTATTTGAACGGCTACAGCATGCCAATGGAATCTTTCCTCCTTATTTATGCAAGATAATTAGCGCACCACTATATTAGTTGTAAATGTCAATAAAACTGAATTTTCCAGTCAGATTCTTTCGCATTGCAATGCCTATAGCATGCCAATGGAATCTTTCCTCCTTATTTATGCAAGATAATTAGCGCACCACTATATTAGTTGTAAATGTCAATAAAACTGAATTTTCCAGTCAGATTCTTTCGCATTGCAATGCCTATAGCATGCCAATAGGATCTTTTCTTCCTATTTATACACGAAACTTAGCTTACCACGATATTAGTCGTGAATGCCAATAAAATTGAATTTTCAGGTCAGAGTCTAGAGCATTGCAGTGGCTACAGCATGCCAATAGAATCTCCCCTCCTTATTTATGCAAGAAAATTAGCTCACCGCTATATTAGTTGAAATTGTCAATAGAATTGAATTTTCCAGTCTGGTTCTTTCGCATTGCAATGGCTATAGTATGCCACTGTAATCTCTCCTTCTTATTTATGCAAGAAAATTAGCTCACCACGATGTCAGTCGAAAACTTCAAGAAAATGTAATTTTCAGGACAGATTCTATAGCATTGCAACGGCTATAGCATGCCAATAGAATCATTCCTCCTTACTTATGGATGGAAATTAGCTCACCACGATATTAGTTGACAATGACAATAAAATTGTATTTTCCAGTCAGATTTTATTACTATGCAACGGCGCCAGCATTCCAATAGAATCTTTCCTCCTTATTTATGCCAGAAATATAGCTCACCACGATATTAGTCGAGAATGTCAATAAAATTGAATTTTCAGATCAGAG
>NW_016927216.1:0-812 GCF_001483705.2 Eufriesea mexicana
CGGTTATGTTACCGTTGACTAGGTTAGGAGAGTGTACCTTGGAGTTTTGTGCTACGCACTGCTTTTCGGTGGATTCGTGCGCACTGCTGTGACCTGATATGTTCAGCTTGGCTCTGGAAAGGACAGAGTTTGCCGTCTCTGCACGTTATAGTGACATGTTCAGCTTGGCTCTGGAAAGGACAGAGTTTGCCGTCTCTGCACGTTATTTTGGGTTATGCTACGTTCGGTTTGGTTCGATAGGGTCAGGTTAGGTTAGAATATTCTTGACTATGTGCCGCGCTGAATGTCGAGCGAAACGGACGCGTTCACAACGCTCCTACTGTTGGGAGGTATTTTCGGCAGAAAAGTGCGTTTTCTGGCGCGTGGATTAGTGCCATTCTATGCGTGTGGTGCGTGGGTGCACGTGGCCGGAGACTCACGTCGCGGAGTGTGTCGCGGTGCCGATAAAAGTTGCACTTGTTTGGAAGTTTTTTTTCTATTATTCGTGGCATCAACGAAGTTGTGGACGCCGGTGCGTCGCAGGTAGGCGAGGGACGGTGCACATTGTCTGCCGCGGAGCCACCCGCCTGCCCAGCGAGGGATACCTGGGTCACACCACAATGCAAGCGGCGGAGCAGGGGCTCACAAAAGTTACAGTGGTAATCATCCCGGGGAAGCCAGAAAATTTACCGAGGAGAGTAGGTACGGCTATCATTAGTGGTGTCGACGCGGCTCCAGTGGAGCTTCCTCCGTCGAAGGTCAGGGAAATAAGCCCTACTGCAGAATATACAAGGCGCGTGACTCGTAGCACCGCATTGCGTAAGGCGCTACCG
>NW_016927217.1:0-488 GCF_001483705.2 Eufriesea mexicana
AATTATATTGGATTGCTATAGTCATTGCAGTTCAATGGTATTTGACTAGAGAGTTCAATCACAATGAGGATTTCGTCTAATATCGTTGTGAGGGAAATTTTTTTTTATAAACAAGGAAAAATTCTATTGGTTTGCTATAGCCATCGTAATTCCGTTGAATTTGACTAGAACGTTTAATTACATTGAGGTTATCGTCTAATATCGTTGTGAGGTACATTTTTTTTAAAAAAAGGGATAAATACTATTGGTTTGCTACAGCCATAGCAATTGAATTGAATTTGACTAGAAAAGACAATTACAATGACATTTTCGACTAATATCGTGTTGAGCTGACTTCTTTACGTAAATAGGCAGGAAATATTCTGACTGTTAGCTATACACATTGCAATTCATCATATTTTGAATGGAATGTTCAATTATATTGTAGTTTCCGACTAGTATCACGTTGAGGTAAGTTTTTTACATAATTATATGGGAAAAATTCCAGT
>NW_016927218.1:0-547 GCF_001483705.2 Eufriesea mexicana
CGTTGTCTGGTCATGTTAGATTGAGTTAGGCTCCGTTCGTATGTGTTACGTTTGCCTAGATTAAGAGAGACCACTTTGACCACTATGCTATTCAATGCTATTCGGCAGATTTGGGCACTCTAATGTGCTAGAAAGTGCACTGCCTGGCTTTGGGGATGCCAACAATGTTGGTCTGGCCGCGTTTTGCATAGATACCATACGTTTGGGTAGGAAATGTCAGGTAAGGTTATGTCAGGATATGTTTGACTTTCCGCGCTACGCTGCTCCCTAGTATATTCTGCTTAGCTCTGCGGAGACCAGCAACAGTGGTCTCGGCACGTTAGGTTGAGCTATGCCACGTTTGGATATATTACGTTTGTTGAAGTAGTTGTTGAAGTTAGTGCAGGATACTTTAGACATCTGTGCTATACACTGCTATCCTCCGACTTCTGCGCTCTACTGTGTCCTAATATTCTCTGGTTGGAACTGCGGAGGGCAGCAATAATGGTCTCGTCGCGTTAGGTTTGGTTAGGCTACGTTTGCATATGATGAGATTGGTTATGATAGG
>NW_016927219.1:0-1367 GCF_001483705.2 Eufriesea mexicana
GCGGATTTATTCGCTGCACTGTGCTCAAATATTTTATGTTTGCCTCTCGGGGGAGCAGAAATAATGGTCCTGGCACGTTACGTTGATTACTTTCTGCCTTCCTAGGTTAGGATGTGCTATGTTTGGTCCGGATTGCTGTGACTTTCGTGATGTGCACTGCTTTTCGATGGATTCCAGCGATCGACAGTGCTCTACTTCATCCTGCTTGGCTCCGGAGTTGCCAGCAGCAGTGGCCACTGCTCGTTAGGTTGAGATATGCTACGCTCGGTTAGGTTAGGCTAGGTCAGTTTAGTTTAGGATATCTCCGACTTTAGTGCTATACACTGATATTCGGTGCATTTCTACGCTCTACGCTGCTCTATTATACCCCGCTCGACTCAGGGTGGGCCAACAGTAGCGGTCGTGGGACATTACGTTAAGTTATGTTACGTTTGGTTAGGTTAGGTTGGGATATGTTTGGCAAGGGTAGCGTTGACTTTCTTGCTATACACTGTTATTCGGCGGATTTCTGTGCTCTGCCCTGCTCTACTATATTCGGTTTGGCTCTGCGGATGACAGCAGCATTGTTCGCAGGAAGTTTCATTGTGCTGAGCTACGTTTGGTTAGGTTAGGTTACGCCAGGTAATGCTAGGGCGTTTACGGCTTTTGTGCTATTCACTGCATTGCGGTGGATTTCTGCGCTACACCGCTCTCTGGTAAATTCTTCTAGTCTCTGTGGGGGCGAGCAGTGGTGATCTCGTCATGTTAGGCTGAGTTATGTTACCATTGGGCCAGTGACGCTTTGCTGCGTTGGAATATGCTACATTGACTCTTGCGCTTTACACACCTGTTCGGTGAACTTCCGTGATCTATTGTGCTCTACAACACTCTGCTTTGCTCCGGTGAGGCCAGGAGCTGTGGTCGTGGAACGCCATGTAGAGATAGGCTACGTTAGGTTAAGTTTGGCTGGGTCAGGTTATTTCAGGGCATCCTCGACTTCTTTGCTATTCACTGCTGTACGGCGGATTTCTGCGCACTACTGTGCTGAATTATACTCTGCTTGTTTCTGTGGAGGTCAGAAGTTGAGGTCTCGTCATGTTTGGTTGTGTATGGTTACGTTTGGTTGTGTTACGTTTGGCTAGGTTAGGATAGACTATTTGGTCTTTTGTGCTATACACCGCTATTCGTTGAGCTTCTGTGATCTATTGTGCTCTGATACACCCTGCTTGGCTCAGGGGAGGCGATGAATAGCGGTCGCAACTCGTTATGTTGAATTAATTATGTTGAATTACGCTACGTTCGGTTAGGTTAGTATATCCTTGACGTTTGTGCTGTACACTGCAATGCGGCAGATTTCTGCTCTCTACTGTGCTCTAATGTGTTCAGAT
>NW_016927220.1:0-500 GCF_001483705.2 Eufriesea mexicana
ACAAAAGTTAAATCTATCCTTACAAAACTTAGCCTTGCCCAACCTAATCGAGCTCACCTTGACGCTGATGCTGTCCTCCCAAGAACCAAGCAGGACATACTAGTGCACAGTGGAGAGCGGAAATCCACCGAATGTCAGTGTACAGCACAGATGTTATGGCTATCCTACCCCAACATATCCTAACACAACCAAGCCGAAAGTAACCTGACTCAACGTAACGTGCCTAGACCACGGTTGCTGGCCTTCCCTGAGACAAGCTGAAAATTTTAGAGCACCGTAGTTCGCAGAAATCCACCTAATATCAGGCTATAGCTCTAAAGTCAAAGCTGTCCTCACGTAACCTACCCAATCGCAACGTAACCAAACGTAACCTAACTAAACCTAACTTGCCGCACTGCTGTCCTCTCCAGAGCAAAGCAGCACATTAGTGTAGAGTAGGACGCAGAAATCCATAGAAACGCAGTGTATATCTGAAAAGTCAAAGATATCCAAACGTAACC
>NW_016927221.1:0-883 GCF_001483705.2 Eufriesea mexicana
ATGGATCGATGGATGTATGGATGGGAGGATGTATGGATGGATGGATGTATGGACGGATGGCTGCATGGATGGATAGGTGTATGTATGGACGTATGTATGTATGGGTGGTTGTATGATTGGACGGATTTATGGATGTGTGGAGGTGTGTATGTATGGATGTATGGATGGATGGATGTATGGATGTATGGATGTACGGATGTATGGATGTATAGATGTATGTATGTATAGATGTATGGAAGTATGGATGTAAGAATGTAGGGACGTTCGGATGAATGGATGTATGTATCTATGTTTGTATGGATGTATGGATGGAGGGATGTATGTACTGATGTATGTATGGATGCATGGATGGATGGATGGATGGATTGGTGTATGTATGTATGTATGTATGGATGTATGAATTTATGGTTGGATGGAAGTATAAATGTGTTAGCGTATGGATGGATGGATGTGCGGAGGCATGGATGTATGGATGCATGGATGTATGTATCGAGGTATGTATGGTTGTATGTGCGGATATGTTTATGGATCTATGTATGGATATATGCGTGGATGTACGTATGGAAGTTTGTATGAATGTGTATGTGTGTGTATGTATGGATGTATGTATGCATGTATGTTTGCCTGTATGTACGGATGTATTTGTGGATGTATGGATGGGTGTATGTATGCATGTATAGTTGGATTTATGGACGGATGTATGTATGGATGTGTGGATGGATGGATGTATGTATGGTTGGATATTCGTACTGATGGTTGTATATATGGATGGATGGATGTATTTATGTAGAGGTTTAGGTATGCATGAATGTATGGATGCATGTATGTTCGAATGTATGGATGTACGGTTGTATGTATGTATGGATATATATATGTATGAATG
>NW_016927222.1:0-493 GCF_001483705.2 Eufriesea mexicana
ATTTACTGCTAATATCGTGGTGAGCTAACTTCCTTGCGTAGGGAAGGAGGAAATATACTATTGGCGTTCCAGTAGGCTTTGCAATGCTATAGTATCTGGATGGAAAATTCAATTTTAATCACATTTTCGGCTAATATCGTGGTGAGTTAACTTTCTTGCATAAATAAGGAGGAGAGATTCTACTGGGGTGCTGTAGACATTGCAATGCTATAGAATCGTCCTGGAAAATTCAACTTTATTGTCATTTTCGACTAATATCGTGGTGAGATAGCATTCTCGCATTTGTAGGTAGGATAGATTCTATTGGCGTGCTATAGGCATTGCAATGCTATAGAATGGTCGTGGAAAATGCAATTTTATTGACATTTTCGACTAATATCGTTGTGAGCCAACTTCCTTGCATAGGTAAGGAGAAAAGATTCGTACGGAATGCTATAGCCAATGCAATGCTGCAGAATCTGGCTGGAAAATTCAATTTTATTGACATTTTCGG
>NW_016927223.1:0-439 GCF_001483705.2 Eufriesea mexicana
TTTCCTCCTTATTTATGCGAGAAAGTTAACTCACCACGATATTAGCAGAAAATGTCAATAAAAATTGAAATTTTCCATCCAGATTCTATGACATTGCAATGTCTATATCCCGCCAATAGAATCTACCCTACATATTTAGGCAAGACAGGTAGCTCACCACGATAATAGTCGAAACTGACAATAATATTGAACTTCCCAGCCAGATTCTGTAGCATTGCGATGGCTATAGCAAGGCAGTTGATTCATTCATTCTTATTTATGCAAGAAGGGTAGCTCATCTCGATATTAGTGGAAAATGTCAATGAAATTGAATTTCCGAACCTGATTCTATAGCATTGCAATGGCTATAGCACTCCAGAAGGATCTTTCCCCTTACTTAGGGAAGGAAGTTAGCACACCACGATACTAGTAGAAAATGACAATAAAATTGAATTTTCCA
>NW_016927223.1:738-1058 GCF_001483705.2 Eufriesea mexicana
CATATTTAGGCAAGACAGGTAGCTCACCACGATAATAGTCGAAACTGACAATAATATTGAACTTCCCAGCCAGATTCTGTAGCATTGCGATGGCTATAGCAAGGCAGTTGATTCATTCATTCTTATTTATGCAAGAAGGGTAGCTCATCTCGATATTAGTGGAAAATGTCAATGAAATTGAATTTCCGAACCTGATTCTATAGCATTGCAATGGCTATAGCACTCCAGAAGGATCTTTCCCCTTACTTAGGGAGGGAAGTTAGCACACCACGATACTAGTAGAAAATGACAATAAAATTGAACTTTCCAGGACGATTCTA
>NW_016927224.1:0-1853 GCF_001483705.2 Eufriesea mexicana
CTGTACAATTAGTTACTCGGGATTACTACTCAACCGTTCGGGCTAAGGGACCAAATTGGACACGGCATCATAAAACTCACATTAAGCACACAAAAAAATCATACACTCTAGAAGCATTACACGCAGCCGATTATCGAAACACAGGAAATTGTCAGTGGTATGAACCATATCAAAATAGCACAGACTGAAAAACAAAAGCTCACGCTATTCACACACGCAATCCACAAGCTCACCCTAATATCCAACTCTCGCAAATCGTTATGAAAAAGGGAGATTCGCGTTCGCATTTAAGACGTGCTCACTGAATAGCCGTTCATGCTAGGGGCCCCAAAATTGGGCCAGCATTATCAAAGCTCACACTAACCACCCATGCACGCAAAAGGCGCAATCCGAACACACGCAAATCAAGCACTCTGGAGACCATACAGTCGACCTGTTATCGAATCACTCAAAATTGTCAATCGATCGATATTCACAAGAATAGCACACATAAAGAGGAAAGCTCACGCCATCCACCGACGCAATCCGCGAGCTCACACTAATCTCCAACGCTCGCAAATCTCTCGAAAAAGAGAGATACACGTTCGAATTCAAGACGTGCTCACTGCTAAGCCGTTCACGCAAGGAGCCCCAAAATTGGGCTCGTGTTAGTAAAGCTCAAGCTACCCACCCACGCACGCGAAACCCGCGATCCGAAAACCCACGCAAATTATGCACTCTCGGGCTATGCACACTCGAGCCATATACTAGGCCGGAGATTGAATCACGCCAAATTGGAAGTCGTCCCATCGCCGTGAAAATTGAACAAACAGAAAGAGAAAAGCTCGCGCTAACAACCCACGAAATCCGCAAGCTCGCGCTAATCTCCAACCCTCGCAAATCGCTCTGGAAAAGAGCGATGCGCGTGTGCAGGTAAGTCGTGCTCGCTGCTTAACCGATCACGCTAGAGCTACCAAAATTGGGTCAGGGGAAGTAAAGCTCACGCTAACCACCCTTGCATGCGAAACGCGAGATCCGAACACCCACGCAAATCATGCACTCTCGAGCCATACACTCGGCCGGTGATCGAATCACGCGAAATTGGTGGTCGTCCGATCGTCGCGAAAATTGCACAGATGGAAAGAGAAAAGCTCACGCTAACCACCCAAGAAATCCGCAAGCTCACGCTAATCTTCAACCCTCGCAAATCGCTCTGGAATAGAGCGATGCGCGTTTGCAGGTAAGTCGTGCTCGCTGCTTAACCGTTCACGCTAAAGGTACCAAAATTGGGTGAGGGTTAGTAAAGCTCACGCTAACCACACAAGCACGCGAAACGCGCGATCCGAGCACCACCGCAAATCATGCATTCCCGACCCCATACACTCGGCCGGTGATCGAATCACGCGAAATTGGTGGTCGCCCGATCGTCGAGAAAATTGCAGAGATAGAAAGAGAAAAGCTCACGCTAACCTCGCACGAAATCCGCAAGCTCACGCTAATCTCCAACCCCCGCAAATCGCTCTGGAATACAGCGATTCGCGTTTGCAGGTAAGTCGTGCTCGATGATTAACCGTTCACGGTAGAGCTTCCGAAATTGGGTGAGGGGTAGTAAAGCTCACGCTAACCACCCACGCACGCGAAACGCGCGATCCGAACACCAACGGAAATCATGCACTCTCGAGCCGTACACTCGGCCGGTTTTCGAACAACGCGAAATTGGTGGTCAGCCGATCGTCGCGAAAATTGCAGAGATGGAAAGAGAAAAGCTCACGCTAACCACACACGAAATCCGCAAGCTCACGCTAATCTCGAAGCCCCGCAAATCGCTCTGGAAAAGAGCGTTTCGCGTTTGCAGGTAAGTCGTGCTCGCTGCC
>NW_016927225.1:0-253 GCF_001483705.2 Eufriesea mexicana
AAGCAGTGTATACTACTGCAGAGCAGAGCGCAGAAATCCAGCGCATTGCTATGTATCGCACAAAAGCCATAGACATCCTAACCAAACATAACTAGACGCAACCCATCTCAAATTAACGTGCCGAAACCACTGTTGCTGCCCTCGCTAGAGCCAAGCGGAATGTACTAGAGCACAGAAGAGCGCAGAGATACACCGAATAACAGTGTGCAGCACGAAAGTCAAATCTATCATAACCAAGCTTAGACCCACCTGT
>NW_016927226.1:0-360 GCF_001483705.2 Eufriesea mexicana
ATTGGCACGCTGTAGCCATTGCAGTGCTATAGAACCTGGCTGGAAAGTTTAATTTCATTGACATTTTCGACTAATGTCGTGGTGGCCTAACTCTCTTGCATAAATAAGAAGGACAGATACTATTGACACGCTGTAGCCACTGTAATGCTATAGAATCAGTCTGGAACATTCAATTTTTTTGACATTTTCGGCTGATATCGTGGTGAGCTAACCTCCATGCATATATGAGGAGGAAAGGCCCTATTGGCGTGCTATAGCCATTGCAGTGCTATCGAAGCAGCCAGGAATATTCAAATTTATCGATATTTTCGGCTAATATCGTGGTGAGCAAACTGTCTTCTATAAATAAGGAGGAAAGAT
>NW_016927227.1:0-245 GCF_001483705.2 Eufriesea mexicana
GAGATATGTTACGTTCGGTTTGGTTGGGTTTGGTTAGGTTTGGTTAGGGTAGCATTGACTTCTGTGCAGTATTCTGCTATTCGGTGGATTTCTGCGGTCCACGTTGCTCAAATTGCCTCTGCTTGACTCTTGGGACGACAGCAATACTGGTTGTGGCACGATAGGATGTGCTACGTTACCTTTGGTCATGCTACGATACGTTAGGTTAGGGTAGGACGGCTTTGACCCTTGTGCTATATATTGCA
>NW_016927227.1:279-479 GCF_001483705.2 Eufriesea mexicana
GTCTATCCTGTTTGGCTGCGGTCACGCAAGCTACAGTTGTCTTCCCACATTGCGTTATGTTAAGCTACGTTTGGATAGGTTGGTTTGCGCCAGGTAAGGATAGGCTATCTTCGACTTTGCGCTATACATCGTAATGTAGCGGATTTCTGCGTTCTACGTTGCTCTACTATACTCTGCTCGAATCTGGGGAGGCGAACAAT
>NW_016927228.1:0-6386 GCF_001483705.2 Eufriesea mexicana
CAGGTTTGGTGGCATATCCTTTACTTTTCTGCTCTACGCATCAATGCGGTGGATTTCTGCGGTATGCCGTGCTCTGGTATATTCTGCTTGAATCTGGGGAGGTCAGCAATAGTGGTGTAGGCACGTTAGGTTGAGCTAAGTTACGTTTGGTTAAGTTTGGACAGGGTAGCTTTGACTTTCGTGCTATACGCTGCTATTCGGTGGATTTCTGCGCTCTACTTTGCGCTAGTATGCTATGCTTCGCTCTGGAGAGGCCAGCAATAGCGGCAGTGGCACGACAGGTTGAGTTAGGTTACGCTTTGTTAGATTAGGTTAGGTTAGATTTGGTCAGGGCAGCTTCAACTTTTGTGGTATGCACTGCATTGCGATTGTTTACTGCCATCAACTCTGCTCTAGTTTGTTCTGCTTGGCTCTAGAGAGGCCAGCAATTGCGGTCTCTGCACGCTAGCATGGTCTATGTAACGCTTGGCTTGGCTAGTTTGAGATATGTTCGGTTAGGGTAGCCTTGTCTTATCTGCTATACACTGCTATTCGTTCTATATCTTTGTAATGCATTGCTCTACTAGCATCTGCTTGTCACTGTGGTGGCCAGCAATAGGTGTCTTGGCACGGTTGGTTTAGCTATGTTACGCTTGTTTAGGTTAGGATTGATTAGGATTGGACAGCATAGCTTTGGCTTTTGCGCTGTACAGAGGCATTCGGTGCAATTCTGAGCTCTACTGTAATCTAACCCTCCCTGCTTTGCTCTGGGAATTCCAGATATGGTTGCGGCGGCGTGCTATGTTTTGTTAGGTTACGTATGGTTAGGTTAAGTTTGTCTGTGCTAGGTTAGGATATCTCTGACTGTCGCGCTAGAGGCTGCCACTCTATGTACCACTGCGCTCTACTTTCCCCTAATATGCCCTGCTTGGCTCTGGGGAGACCACCAAAGGAGGTGTCGGCTAGTTACGTTTAGTTATTCTACGTTTGGTTTCATTGGGTTGGGTCAGGATAGGTTAGGGTATATTTGACTCTTGTGCTTTTCACTGGTATTCGGTCGATGTACGTGTACAGCTTTGCCCGTCTAGCATCTGCTTGTCTCTGGCGAGACCAGCAACATCGGTCGTGGCAGGTTTGGTTGAGTTAAATTACGCTGGGACAGGTTAGGTTTGGTTTTGCTTGGATAGGGGAGCTTCGACTTCTGTCTTATACCCGGCTATTCGGACGATTTCAGCCTTACACATTGCTCTGCTGTACTCTGCTTAGCTCTCGCGAGGACAGCAATAGCGGTCGTAGTACGTAGGTTTGGGTTACGTTATGTCTGCTTCTGTCACGTTTAGATTGGTGAGTTTGGGGTTGCATTGACTTTCGCGCTATACACTGCTATCCTGTCGACTTCTGCACCCTACTCTGATATAATATGCTCCTCTTGGCTCTGGGGAGTCCAGCAATGGTGGTCTCCGCACGTTAGCTTGTGTTACGCTGCGTTTGGTTGGGTTACATTTGGATAGATTAAGATAGGGTGGCATTGACATTTGTGCGATACACTGCTATTCGGCGGATTCCAGCGCTCTACTGTGCTATAATAATCTCTGCATGGCGCTACGGAGTACAGCAATATTGGTCTCGAGACGATAGATTATGTTAGTTTTCGCTTCGCTAGGCATGGTTAGGATGGGTCTTGACGGGATGGCTCTAACTTTTGCGCTATACGGTGCTTTTCGGTTGATATCTGTGAAATGCGTTGCTCTACTTGTACCTGCTTTCCTCTGTAGAGGCCAGAAATACGTATCGTGAAGCGATTAGTTGAGTTACGTTACGTTATGATATGCTAGGTCAGGTTGGGTTTGGACATGATAGCTTTTACTTTTGTGCTGTACACTGCTATTCAGTGGATTTCTGCGCTCTACTGTAACACAACGTTCCCTGCTTTGCTCTGGTAATTTCAGAGAGTGTGGCCGCGGCTCTTTAGGTTGAGTTAATAAACGTTTGGTTAGGTTAAGTATGTTTGTGCTAGGTTAGGATATATCTGACTTCCGTGCTATACATTGCTGTCCTGCAGACGCATGCGCTCTTCTCTCCCCTAATATTTCCGGCTTGGCGATGGGGAGCCCAGCAATATTTGGCTAGGCACGTTAAGTTGGGATTGGCTACGTTTGGTTAGGTTACGTTAGGGCAGTTTATGTTAGGGTATCTTCCGCTTTTCTGCTTCACACTTCATTGCGGCGGATTCCTGCGCTCTACTGTGCTCTAGTATATTCTGCTTGGCTCTGGGGAAGCCAGCAGTAGTGGTCGCGGCACGTTAGGTATAGCCATTCTACGTTTGTTTATGCAAGGTTAGGCCGGGTTAGTTTAGGATATTGTCGACTTTAGTGCTATACATTGCTATTTGGCGGCTTCCTGCGGCCTACTCTGCTTTACTATACTCTGTTCGACTCTGGGGATTCCAGCAATAGCGGTCGTGGCACGATAGTTTGAGTTAGGTTGGGTTTGGTTAAGATAGGTTGTGTTACGGTTGGTTAGGTTGGCTTTGACTTCTGTGTCTTACACTGCTATTCGGTGATATCTGTGGTCTGCTGTGCTCTAGTGTAGTTTGCTCGGCTACGGGAAGGCCAGCAGCATTAGTCACGTCACGTCAGTTTGAGTTATATTACGTTTTGTTTTGTTACGTTTTGATAGGTAAGGACAGGATAGCTTAGACTTTTGTGCTGTACAAGGCTATTTGGTGGATTTCGGAGCACTAAATTGCTGTCCTATACACTGCTCGACTCTCGGGAGGCTAGCAATTATGACCGCGATACGTTTGGTTCAGTTAGATTACGTTTGGTTAGGTCACCCTACGCTACTTTATGTCACGATTTCGCTCAGTTTTGTGCTACACACTGCTACTCTACGGCCATTTGAGCTCTTGTGTGCGCTGTCACAATCTGCTTTTCTCTGTGGACACCAGGAATAATGATCTCGGCTGGTTAGCTTGAATTGCTTTACGCTTGGTTAGTGTAGGTTTGGATGGTTTGGTTAGGTTAGCTTCGTCTTGTGTGCAATACACTGCCGCTCGGATGATTTCAGATTTATACACTGCTCCCCTGTACTCTGCTTAGCTATCGCGTGACCAGCAACAGCGGTCGTGGCACGAAAGTTTGGGTTACGTTACGTCTGCCCATGGTACGCTTGGTTAGGTTTGGACAGGGTAGCTTCGGCTTTTTTGCAATACACTACATATTCCGGGGATTCCTGCCATCCTCTGTGCTCTAATATGCTCTCCTTGGCGCAGTGGATGCCAGCAATGGTGGTCTCGACACGTTAGGTTGAGATAGGCATCGCTTTGCTAGGTAATGCTATGTCAGGTTGGGTTTGGTCGAGTCTGTCTTTTGTGCTTTGCACTCCAGTGCGACTGATTTCCGCGGCCTGCTCGTGCCGAGATAACTATTGCTGCCTTCCCCGTGACCAAGCAGAACATATTAGAGGAGAGTAGAGCGCAGGTAACCATAGAATCGCAATGCACAGCACAGTAGCAGAGGCTGCCGCGTCCTATCATATAGGAACGTAGCTTAACACAATCTAACGTGCCGAGGACACTATTGCTTGCCCCCCCTCCCAACAGCCATGCAGAACACACTAGAGCACAGTAGAGCGCAGAAATCCGTCGCATTGGAGTTTAAGGCCAAAAACTGAAAGAGATCTTAACATAACCTGACCTCACATAACTTAACCAAACGTAACCAATCCCAACCTAACGGGCCTAGCCATCTATTGCTGGCCTCCCAATCGCCAAGCGGGGCGTATTAGGGGAGAGTAGATCACAGTGGTCCATATAATGGCAGTGTATAGTACGAAGGTCAAAGGCACCCTAACCTAACCCAAACTATCCCAACCTAACCAAACGTAGACTAACTCAACCGAACGAGGCGCGGCCACAATTTCTGGAGTTACCAGAGCAAAGCAGGGAATATTAGACAACAGTAGAGTGCAGAAATCAACATGCTAGCAGTGTACAGCACAAAGGACAAAGCTGTCCTATACTAGCCTAACCAAACATAACGTAACCAAGCGTAACCTGACCCAGCCTAACGTGACGTGACCTGTATTGCTGCACTCCCAAGAGCTAAGCTGAACACATTAGAAGAGAGTTGGGTGCAGCAATCCTTAGAATCGCAGTGTAATGCAAAAAAGTCGAAGCTACCGTATCCTAACCTTACCAAACGTAACATAGACGAAAGTAACCTATCTCTGCCTAACGTGCTGAGGACACAATTGCTCGCTTCGCCAGAACCAGGCAGAATGTACGAGGGTACAGTAGATCGCAGAAAGCAAAAGCATCGCAGTGTATAGGTCAAAAGTCGAAGATATCCTAGCATAACCTCACCTAACCTAACCTAACCTAACGTAACCTAACTCTGCCTAACGTGCCAATGACAATATTACTCGGCTTCCCAGTATCATCATGAATGTACGAGAGAACGATAGGGCGCAGAAATCCACCGCATTGCAGTGTTTTGCTCAAAAGTCGAAGATATCCTGTCCTAACCTAACCAAACGTAGCCTAACTCAACATAACGTGACGCCACCTGCATTACTGCACTCCCCAGAGGCAAGTACAATATATTGGAGGAGAGTAAGGTGTAGAAGTTCATGGAATCGCAGTGTATTGTACATAATTCAGAGCTAACCTATCCTTAGATGTCAAGAGAGGCATAAACGAACGTAACCGAATTGAACGTAATGTGCCGAGGACACCATTCCTGTTCTCCCCAAGGCCAAGCGTATGATACTAAAGAAGGGTCGAGCGCAGAAACTCACCGCAGTGCTGTGTGTAGCACAAAAGGGTAATCCTTCCAATGATGGACTAACAAATCGTGTCATAACCAAGCGTACCCTAGCTTTACATAAAGTGCCGCAAGCACTGTTGCTTGCCTCCGCAGATTCGAGCAGAACGTAGTAGAGGAGAGTAGCGCACATAAATCCATAGAATCGAAATGTACAGTAGAAGAGTCACAGCTCTCCAAACCTAACCCAAACAGGCGTTACCTAGCCATACGTAGACTAACTCAAAATAACGTGCCGCGACCACTATTGCTGGACTCGCCATTGCCTAGCAGAGTATAGTAGAGCAAAGTAAGGCGCAGGAATACACCGGATACGGGTGTACAGGATGAAGGTCAAAGCTATCCGAACCGAGCCTAACGTAACCTAACATTACCAAGCGTCACCTATCTCTAACTTACGTGCCGAGACCACTGTTGCTGGCCTCCACAGAGCCAAGTAGTACATATTAGAGCAACGAGGAGCGCAGAAATTTACCGAGTAGCAGTTTATGGCACAAACGCCGTATCTATCCTCTCCTAACCTATCCAAACGTAACACACGCAAGCATTACTTAATGCACCCTAAAGTGGCATGACCACTACTGCTGTCCTCCCCAGAGAAAAGCAGAATATAGTGGAGAAGAGTAGGGAGATGAAATCAGCCGCTTTGAGGTGTACGGCACAAAGGTCGAAGATATCCAAGCCATACCTCAGCAAAACCTATCCTAACCAAACGTAGCCTAACAAGACAGCGTGCCCAGACCACTATTGCTGTCCTCCCTAGATCCAACCAGAACATACTAGAGCACGTTATAGAGCAGAAATTAACCGAATAGCATATAGTGTGTAGCAAACAAGGCAAGGCTACCCTGTCCCAACCTAACGAAGCGTAACGTAGCCAAGCATAATGTAACGCATCCTAACGTGCCGAAGACGCTGTTGTTGGACTCACCAGAGCCAAGCAGAACATATTAGATCACAGTAGGAGGCAGAGGACCTGCGGATTGAAGAGTATAGAGCAAAAGTCAGAGCTATACTAGCGAAACGTAAGCAGACCAAACCTAACCATAAGTAACATGACCAAACCTAACGTGCCGAAAGCTCTATTGCCAGCTTCTCCAGCTCCAAGCAGGGCATATTTGAGTAGAGTAGAGCGCAGAGGTCCATAGAATGTCCGCGTATAGCAGGAAAGACAAAGCTACCCTAACCAAACGTATCCTAAACTAGCCAAGCCAAGCGTCACCTAACTCAACCTAGCGTGCCGAGACCGCCATTGCGGGCCTCCACAGAGCCTAGCAGTACATACTAGGGCACAGTAAACCGCAGAAGTCGTCCAAATAGCAGTGTATAGGACAAAAGTCAAAGATATCGTATCGCAACCTAACCAGACGTAACTTAACCAAACTTAACCAAACACAATTTAACGTGCCTAGACGGCTATTACTCGGCTCCGATAGCAAATCAGAACATGTTAGGTCGCAGTAGAGCGCAGAAATTCACCGAATAACAGTGTATAGCACAAAAGTCGTAGCTACCAGTGCCTAACATGACCAAGCATAATAAACCCAACCTAACGTAACGTAACTCAACCTAGCGTGCCTA
>NW_016927229.1:0-1052 GCF_001483705.2 Eufriesea mexicana
CCACGCGCCAAAAGCATCCTTCCTCCTGATCTAAGCAAGAAAGTTAGCTCACCACTATATAAGACGAGAATGTCAATATAATTGAATTTTCCAGCCATATCCTGTAGCAATGCAATGGCTACAGCACGTAAATAGAACCTTTCGTCCTTATTTATGCACGAAAGATAGCTCACCACGATATTAGTAGAAAATGTCAATGAAATTGAATACTCCGGACCGATTCTAAACCACTGTTATGGCTATAGCGCGCCAATAGAATCTATCCTCCTCATTTATGCAAGAATATTAGCTTACCACGATATTTGTCGAGAATGTCAATAAAATTGAATTTTCCAGCCATATCTTGTTGCAATGCAATTGCTACAGCACTTCTATAGACACTTTCATCCTTATTTATGCACGAAAGTTAGCTCACAACTATACAAGTCGAAAATGTCAATAAAATTGAATTTTCCAGCCATATCTTGTTGCAATGCAATTGCTACAGCACTTCTATAGACACTTTCATCCTTATTTATGCACGAAAGTTAGCTCACAACGATATTAGTAGAAAATGTCAATGAAATTGAATATTCAGGCCAGATTCTAAAACACTGCTATGGCTATAGCGCACCAATAGAATCTATACTCCACATTTATGCAAGAAAGTTTGCTCACCACTTTATTAGTCGAAAATGTCAATAAAATTAAAATATTGAATCAGATTCTATAGCATTGCAATGGCTACAGCACGCCAACAGCATGCTTCCTCCTTATCAAAGCTAGAAAGTTAGCTCACAACGATATTAGTAGAAAATGTCAATGAAATTGAATATTCAGGCCAGATTCTAAAACACTGCTATGGCTATAGCGCACCAATAGAATCTATCCTCCACATTTATGCAAGAAAGTTTGCTCACCACTTTATTAGTCGAAAATGTCTGTGAAATTGGATTTTCAAGCCGAATTCTGTTGCCGTGCAATGGCTATAGCGCGCCAATATAATCTTACCTCCTTATTTATGCACGAAAGTTAGCTCACCACGATATTAGTAGAAAATGTCAATGAAATTG
>NW_016927230.1:0-367 GCF_001483705.2 Eufriesea mexicana
ATTCAATGTTATTGACTTTTTCGACTAATATCGTTGTCAGCTAACTTTCTTGCATAAATAAGGTAGATATATTCTATTGGCGCAATATATCCACTGCAATGCTACATAATCTGGCTCGAAAACACGATTCTATGGACATTTTCGCCTGATATCGTTGTCAGCTACCTTTCCCGCCTAAATAATAGGAAAAGATACTATTGGCGTGCTATAGCCATTGCACTGCTATAGAATCTGGTTGGAAATTTCATTTTTATTGACATTTTCGACTAATATCGCGGTGAACTATGTTTCTTGCATAAATAAGGGTGAAATATACTATTGGCCCGCTATAGCCATGGTAATGCTAAGAATCTGGCTGGAAAATTCA
>NW_016927230.1:386-635 GCF_001483705.2 Eufriesea mexicana
CATTGTCGACTACTATCGTGGTGATCTATCTTTCTTGCATATAGAAGGAGGAAAGGTTCTCCTGGCGTACTATAGTCACTGCAATCCTATAGAATCTGGCTGGAAAGTTCAATGTTATTGACATTTTCGGCTAATTTCGTTGTCAGCTAACTTTCTTGCATAAATAAGGAAGAAAAATACAATTGACGTGCTTTAGCCATTGCAATGCTATAGAACCTGGCTGGAAAATTAAATTTTATTGACATTTTC
>NW_016927231.1:0-681 GCF_001483705.2 Eufriesea mexicana
TTCTTGCATAAATAATGAGGAAAGAATATAATGGCGTGCTATAGCCATTGCAATGCTGCAGCACCTTGCTCGAAAATTCAATTTTATTGACATTTTCGACTAATATCGTTGTGTGGTAACTTTCTTGTATAAACAAGGAGGAAAGATGCTATTGTCGTGCTATAGCCATTACAGTGATTTTGTATCTTCATCGAAAATGCAACCTTATTGACATTTTCGACTAATATCGTGGTGAGGTAGCTTTCTTGCATAAATAGGGAGGAACGATTCTATTGCCGAGCTATAGCCATTGCAGTGCTATAGAAAGTGCCTCGAAAATTCAATTTTATTGACATTTTCGACTAATATCGTGGTGAGGACGAAAATGCAACCTTATTGACATTTTCGACTAATATCGTGGTGAGGTAGCTTTCTTGCATAAATAGGGAGGAACGATTCTATTGCCGAGCTATAGCCATTGCAGTGCTATAGAAAGTGCCTCGAAAATTCAATTTTATTGACATTTTCGACTAATATCGTGGTGAGGTAACTTTCGTGCAAGAATACGGAGGAAATTCACTATTGGCGCGCTATAGCCATTGCAATGCTGTAGAATATTGCCGGAGCATTCCATATTACTGGTATTTTCGACCAATATCGTGGTGACCTAGCTTTCTTGCATATGTAAGGAGGAAAGATTCT
>NW_016927232.1:0-1136 GCF_001483705.2 Eufriesea mexicana
ACCGAATACGAAGGTATAGCACGAAAGTCGGAGCAATTCTCATCAAACCTAGCTGACCATAACCTATCCAAGAGTAAGATAACAGAAAATAACGTGCCACGACCACCATTGCTGACCACCCGAGAGGCAAGCAGAACATTCTAGAGCAAACTAGAGCACAGTAGACCACGGAGCAACAATCTATATCACGAAAGTCAAAGCAATCCTAACCTATCCCAAACTAACATAACCTAACCAAACGTAACCTAACTCAACCTTACGTGCGACGTCCACTACTGCTGGCATCCGGAGAGTCGAGAAGAGTGCAATGGAACAATGCAGAGCGGAGAAATCCACAGCATTGCTGTACATAGAACAAAAGTCAGTGCTATCCTATCCTAACCTAACCAAGGGTATCAATCCCCAACGTGTACTAACAGAACCTATCGTTGCACGACCTCTATTCCTGACACCCGCAGAGTCGAGAAGCGTATAGGGGAGCATAATAGAGCGCGGAAAGCCATCAAAAAGCAATGTATGGTACGAAAGGCGAACATATCCTATCTTAACCTTACAAAATGAAACGTAACCGAGCGTAACGTAACTCAAACTAACATGCCGCGACAACTATTGCTGGCCTCGTCAGTGCCAAGCAGACTATGGTGGGGCGCAGTAGAATGCAGAATGGCACTGAAGACTAGTGTATAGTACGAAAGTCTAAGCTATCCTGACCAATCCTAACCTACCCCGCCCTAACGTAACCAAGCGTAACGAAACCAAACGTAACATAGCACAACCTAACTTGCCCAGACCACTATTACTAGCCTCGCCAGAGTCAAGCAGAGCATATCAGAGCAATGTTGAGCGCAGAAACGCGTAGAACCGCAGTGCTTATTCGAAAAGTCAAAGCCACACGAACCTAACCCAAACTAATATAACGTAGCCAAACGTAGCCCAGCTCAACGTTACGTGCCGCGACCTCCTTTGCTGATTGCCCCAGGGCCAAGCAGAATGTAGCACAGCACGGTAGAACACAGGAACCCCCCGGGAAACTGTGCCCAGCACGAAAGCCAGTGCTATAGTGATAGCACTTGTCAATACCTCACCAAACCAAACGTGACCGAGCTCTACCTAACGTGCCGAGGCCACTATTTCTG
>NW_016927233.1:0-485 GCF_001483705.2 Eufriesea mexicana
TTGTGTAGCATAAAAGTTAAAGCTACCCTATCCTAACATCACATAACGTAATATAAACGAACGCTGTGCGTCTCGAACAAGGTGCTGAGACCACTCTTTCTAGCCTCCCAAGAGCCAAGCGGAACACACTAGAGCACAACGGAGCGCAGAAGCCTACAGAACAATAGTCTATACCACGGAAATCAAAGCTATCCAAACCTATCCCAAACCAACATAACCTAACCATACGTAGCATAACTCGAACTGACGCGCCGAGAAAGCTGGTACTGACATCGACTAGAGACTAACGGAGCATAGTAGAGCGATGTAGACGGTAGTAATGCAGCAAGTTTCGGTGTATAGCACAAAAGCCGGATGTATCCTAACCTATCACAGCCAATCGTGACATTACCAAACGTATCCTAACAAACCCGATCGTGCCTCGACCTCTATTAATGGCATTCCCAGAATCGAGCAGAGTATAGTAGAGCACACTAGAGCACAGA
>NW_016927234.1:0-1209 GCF_001483705.2 Eufriesea mexicana
CTACATTGCTGACAGCTCCAGAGACAAGCAGAATATACTAGAGCACAGTAGAGCGCAGAAAGCCGACGCATTGCTGCGTAAAGCACAAAGGTCAAGGATACCGTATCCTAACCAAACAAAATGTAGCCTAACTGAGCGCAACGTGCCGAGACCACTATTGCTCGCTCTGACGAGACGAGAACGCTATTTTTGGCTGCCACAGTGCCATGGAGAGCATACTAGTGTGCTGCAGAGCGCAGAATTTCACCGAACAGCTGCGTATCGCACAAAAGACAGAGTTATCCTCACCTAGCCTAACAAAACCTTGCATAACGCAATATAACGTGACGAGACTATTATTGTTGGCCTCTCCAGGGCAAAGCAGAGCATATTAGAGCAGCGTAAGGCGCAAAAATCCACCCATTAGTGGCGTATAGCACAAAAGTCTAAGCTATCCTATCCTGACCTAACCAAACGTGACACAACCAAACATCACCTATCTGAACGTAACGTGTCGAGACTTCTATTGCTGGCATCCGCAGTGCCAAGCGGAGCATATTAGAGCTATGTAAAGCGCAGAAATCCACCAAATTGCAGTGCACAGCACAAAAGTAGAAGAAACCCTAACCAATCACCCTACCATGTCCTAAGCGAACGCAACGTAACTCAATATAACATGACGGGACCTCTATTGCTGGGCTTCCCAGTGCCAAGGCTGACACTCCAGAGCACTGCAGATCGCTGAAATCCGCCGAGTAGCAGTGTATAGCACAAAAGTCGAAGCTATCTCCAGCTGACCTAGCCCAGCTTAACATAGCCAAACGTAACCTAACGCAACATTACGTGCCGCTATCACGATTGCTGGCCTGCGAGAGTCATGCAGAAGATATATCTGTATAGTACGACACAGAGATCCATAGTATAGCAGAGGTATATTAGAAAAGTGTAAGCTACCCAAACATTATCCGAGTCATATGACATAACCATGCATAGCCTGACTCGACGCAATGTGCTGCGACCAATATTGCTGGACTCCACAGGGCCAAGCAGGATACAGTGGAGCACAGTAGCGCGTAGAAAACCACCTAATATCTGCGTATACCGGGAAAGTCAGATCTATCGGAACATAACCCAAACGAACGTCACGTAACCAAACGTAGCCTAACCTGCTAATTGGTCGAGGCCATTATTACTAGCCTCCCCAGGTTCGAGAAGGGTAGAGTAGGGCAA
>NW_016927235.1:0-1007 GCF_001483705.2 Eufriesea mexicana
ATGTATTGATGTGTGGATGTATGGATGCTTGGTTGGATAGTTGTGTGAACGGCTGCATGGACGGATGTATGAGTGTATGGATGATTGGATGTATGGATGTATGAATGTATGTGTGTATGAATGTATGGATGTATGGCTGTATGGATGTACGGATGTACTGATGTACGAATGTATGGATGTACGGTTGTGTGGATATATATATGTATGGATGAATGGATGGATGGATATACGTAATGATGTATGTATGGATGTATGGTTGGTTGGATGAATGAGTGGATGGATGTATGGATGGGTGGATGTATGGATGTATGTATGGATGTATGTATGGTTGGATGGATGTATGTATGGATGGATATATGGATGTGCGGCTGTATGAATGTATGGATGTATGGCTGTATGGTTGTGTGGATGTACTGATGTACGAATGTATGGATGTACGGTTGTGTGGATGTATATATGTATGGATGAATGGATGGATGGGTGCACGTATTGATGTATGCATGGATGTATGGTTGGTTGGATGTATGAGTGGATGGATGTATGGATGGATGGATGTACGGATGTATGTGTGTATGAATGTATGGATGTATGGCTGTATGGATGTATGGATGTACTGATGTACGAATGTATGGATGTACGGTTGTGTGGATGTATATATGTATGGATGTATGGATGTATTGATGTATGGATGAATGGATGCATGGATGTATGGATGAGTGTATGTATGTTTGTATGGATGGATGGATGAATGATTGGATGGATGTAAGTCTGTATGTATGTGTGGATGTATGTATGGATGTTTGTGTGGACGTATGTATGGATGTATGCATGAATGTATGTATTGATGTATGTACGGATGTATGCATGGATGTAAGTATGGTTGTTTTTTTGGATTTTCTTATGTATGTATGTGTGGATGTATCTAAGGATGAATGTATGGCTGCATGTATGAATGAATATATGATTGCATGTATGGATGTATGTATTGATGTATGTATGTATGTATA
>NW_016927236.1:0-689 GCF_001483705.2 Eufriesea mexicana
TCTTTCCTCCTTACTTAGGGAAGGAAGTCAGCTCACCACGATATTAGCAGGAAATGACACTAACATTGAATTTTCCGGCAAGATTCTATAGCATTGCAATGCCTATGGAATGCCAACAGAATCTTTCCTCCTGATTTATGGTAGAAAGATAGCTCACCACAATATTAGTCGTAAATGCCAATAAAATTGATTTTTCCAGCTAGATTCTTCGTCATTGCAATGCCAATAGCACGCCAATAGAATCTTTCCGCCTTATTTACGCAAGAAAGGTAGCCCACCACGATATTAGTCGAAAATGT
Source organism: Eufriesea mexicana (assembly GCF_001483705.2). Classification (NCBI taxonomy): domain Eukaryota; kingdom Metazoa; phylum Arthropoda; class Insecta; order Hymenoptera; family Apidae; genus Eufriesea; species Eufriesea mexicana. The sequence continues at coordinate 300 of NW_016927236.1, forward strand.
CGATAAAATCGAAACTGCCAGGCACATTCCATATCATTGCGATGGTTATAGCAGGCCAAAAGGATCCTTCCTCCTTACATATGCAAGGAAGTTAGATCAGCACTATATTATTCGAAAATGCCAAAAAGTTGCACTTTCCAGCCAGATTCTATAGCATTGCGATGGTTATAGCACGCCAATAGAATCTTTCCCCCTTGTTTATGCAAGAAAGTTAGCTCACCACGAATCCATATCATTGCGATGGTTATAGCAGGCCAAAAGGATCCTTCCTCCTTACATATGCAAGGAAGTTAGATCAGCACTATATTATTCGAAAATGCCAAAAAGTTGCACTTTCCAGCCAGATTCTATAGCATTGCGATGGTTATAGCACGCCAATAGAATCTTTCC
>NW_016927237.1:0-849 GCF_001483705.2 Eufriesea mexicana
TGCCCACTATTGCTGGACTCCCAAGAGTCGAGCAGGTTATAGTAGAGCACAGTAGAGTACAGAGAGCTACAAATGGCAATGTACAGCACAAAAGTCTAAGATACGCTGACCTAACCGCGCCAAACCTAACCTAACCGAGCCTAGAATAACAAAACCGAACGTAACGCGAACACTACTGCTGGCACCCACAGAGGCAAAGAGAATAAGAAAGAGCATAGTGGAGCACAGAAGTCCACAGAATATCAGTGTTGAACACATATGACAAAGCTATCCAAACCTAACCAATGTTAACTTAACCCAACCAAACGTATGCTGACTCAGCCTACTCTGCCGCGGCCACTATTTCTGACCGCCCCAGGGCTAAGCGGGGCATATTGGAGCACAGTGGAGAGCAGAAATTCAACGTACAGCAGTGTACAGCACAAAAGTCGAAGCTATCCTCTCCTATCCATACCAACGGTAACATTCCCGAACGCAGCCTAGCGAACCCTATCGAGCCATGACCACTGTTGCTGGCCTGCCCAGAAAGGAGCAGAGTATAGTAGAGCACAGAAGAGCGCAGGAAGCCACCAAATTGCAACGAAGATCACAAGCGTCAAAGATACTTTAACTTCAGACGACCCTGCCTGTCCTAACCAAACGTAGACTAACTCAACGTAACGTGCCGATACCACTACCGCTGTCCTCTCCAGACGCAGGCAGGGCGAATTAGAGCACTGAAGGGCGCAGAAGTTCGCCGAATATCAGTGTATAGCGCAAAAATCAAAGCCATCATCTCCTAACATAACCGAACGTAACATAACCACCTGTAGCGTATCTCAACCTAATGTGCGGAGACCACTGTTACTG
>NW_016927238.1:0-1124 GCF_001483705.2 Eufriesea mexicana
TATACCGTGCATTTTTGCGCAATGTTCTCATCTAATATGTTGTCAAAGTCTCTGCAGAGACCACGAAGTGTGGTCGTCTCACGTTAGTTGGGATATGTTGCGGTTGGTCCGGTGAGATTTGGCTGTGTTATGCTAGGGTGGCTTTGACTCCTCTGCTGCAAACTGCTATTCCATGGATATCTGCGACCTACTATCCCCTAATATGTTCCGTCCGACTATGCGGATGCCAGAAGTAGTGGTTGACGTACGTTTGGTTGAGTTATGTTTGGTTATTTTAGGATGTGGTATATTAGCAGAGGATAGGGTTGACTTTTGTGCTATACTCTGCTAATCGGTGGGTATCTGCCCGGCAGTGTGTCCCAATATGTTCTGCTTGGCCTTGGTGAGGCCAGCAATAGCTGTCTCGGCACTTCACGTTGAGACGTACTACGACTGGTTCGGTTAGGTTAGGACAGGTACGGTCTGGATATTTTCGACTTTTGTGCTATTCACTGCAATGCGGTGGATTTCTGCGCACAGCGTTGCTCTAGTACATTCTGCTTGTCTCTAAGGGTGCCAGCAATAGTGGTCTCGTCACGTTAGGTTGTCAGGTTACGTTTGGTTAAATTACGTTTTGCTAGGCTTGTATAGGTTGTTTTGACTTTTGTGCCTTACACTGATATTCCGTTAATTTCTATGACATACTGTGGTCTACTACATTCTGCTTGGCTCTGGAAAGGCCAGGAGCAGAGGTCACGGTACGTCATGTTGAGATATAGTGTTGTGATATGCTGCGTTTGGTTAAGTTAGGTTTCGTCTGGTTAGATTAGGGTATCTACAGCTTTTGTGCTACTCATTGCAGTGCTGTGGATTTCTGCGGCCCAATGTGCTCTAGTACATTGTGCTTGTCTCTGTGGATGCCAGCAATAGTGTTCTCGACGCGTTAGGTTGAGCAATTCTACGCTTGGTCAGAGATGGTTACGTCAGGTTAGTATAGGGTATCATCGACTTTTGTGCCATACACTGCTTTTCGGTTGATTTCTGCTATCTCGTGTGCTCTAGCATGCTCTGCTTAACTCTTGGGAGGCCAGATATGGAGTCCGCAGTGCTTTGTGTTGAGATGGGTCAGGTTTGGTGGTGTTACG
>NW_016927239.1:0-839 GCF_001483705.2 Eufriesea mexicana
CAGCTCAACCAATCATGACGAGACCACTATTGCTGGACCCCGCGGAGGCAAGCGGAATGTACTGGAGCAGAGTAGTGCGCAGAAATGCACCGCATTGCTGTGAACAGCACAAAGGCCGCAGAAATCGTATCAAAAGGCCGCAGAAATCGTATCACAACCCGTACTATCCCAACCAAATTGAACGCAGCATGAATTAACATGACGTACCGCGGCCATTGGCCCTGGCCTCCACAGAGCCAAACGGAATGCAGTACAGCGCGGTAGATCACAGAAACTCAAAGAATAGCAGTGTAAATGACAAAATTCAAAGTTACATATCCTTACCTAGCCAAACGTAACATATCCAAACGTAACCTATCTCAACCTAAAAATACGAGACAACTATTACTGACCTCTACAGAGACAAGTAGAGTGTACCAGATCACAGTAGATCAACTCAACCTAACAATACGAGACAACTATTACTGACCTCTACAGAGACATGCAGAGTGTACCAGATCACAGTAGATCGCAGAAATACCCCGCAGTGCAGTGAATAGCACCAAAGTCGTAGATACTCTAACATGACCTGACCTAACCTAACCTAACTTAACGTAGCGTAACTCATCAGAGCCTGCCGCGACCACTGCTGCCGGAGTCCACAGAGCCAAGCAGGATAAAGTAGAGCAGAGCAGATCGCAGGATCCCGCCGGAAAATGGTGTACAGCACTAAAGTCGAAGCCACCCTGCCCAGACGTAAACCAACAGAACATAATCACACGTAGCATAACACAACTTAACGTGCCGAGACCAATATTTCTCGCATTCTGAAGGCTAAGAATAACTGAGTAGAGCACAGT
>NW_016927240.1:0-564 GCF_001483705.2 Eufriesea mexicana
ACAGCAGAGCGCAGAAGTTCACCGCATTTCAGTGTACTGCACAAAAGTCGAAGATATCCTATCGTAACCCAAACAAAGCTAACCCAACCAAGTGTAACTTGAATATACCTAATACGCCGCGGCCACTACTTTTGGCCATCCCAGTGCATAGCAGAGCATATTAGATCACAGCAGGGCGCAGGAATCAACCGCATATCAGTGTACAACGCAAAAGTCAAAGCTGCCCTACCCTAACCTAACCAAACATAGTGTAACCAAACGTAACCAAACTCCACCTAACCGACCTAAACCACTATTGCAGCCCGCCCCAGAGCCAAGCTTAATATACCACAGCACAGAAGATAATACCACACATCCGCCGGTGTTCCAGTGTACAGAGCAGAAGTTAAAGACATCTTAAGCAAATCTGGCCGAACCTAGCCCAAAAAGGTTCCATAGCGCAGAATATCATGCCAAGACAGATACTGCTGTCCTTCTCAGAGCAAAGCTGAACATATCCGGCCGCAGTGGAGCGCCGAAATCCGCCGAATATCAGTGTATAGCACAAAATCCAAAGCTACTCTT
>NW_016927241.1:0-1314 GCF_001483705.2 Eufriesea mexicana
AACCTAACGTGCCGAGACTTCTATTGCTGGCCTCTACAGAGACAATCAGAAAATATTAGAACACAGTAGTGTGCAGAAATATGCGCATAGGAGTGTATAGCACAAAAGTCTAAACGATCCTATCCAAACTTCACCAGACGAGACATAAACGAACGTAGCTGAGCTCAACCTAAAGTGCCTAGAACAATATTGCCGGCATTCACAGGGCTTAGCATAATATAGTAGAGGACAGCACAGCGCAGGAATACTCCGAATAGCGGTGTATAGGACAAAAGGCAAAGTATCCAATCCAAATCTAGCCAAACGTAACATAACCAAACCATACGTAACATAACTCAACCTAGCATGACGAAACAGCAATTGCTGGCCTCCACAACGACAAACAGAGAATACTAGAGCACAGCAGAGCGCAGGAGTCAGCCGCATTGCAGTGTATAGTACAAGAGTCAAACATAACCAGACCAAACATGGCATAACTTCACCTACCCAAACGTTGTGAAACTCAACATAACGTGACGAGACCACTATTACTGTCCACCCCAGAGGCAAGCAGGGAATATTATAGCACATGATATAGCAAAAACCCGCCGAACGGAGGTGTATAGCACAAAAGATGACGTATCCCCTCCTAACCTAGGCAAACGTAACATAACCAAGCGTAACCTTACCCAACCTAACGTGACGAGACCACTATTACTGTCCACCCCAGAGGCAAGCAGGGAATATTATAGCACATGATATAGCAAAAACCCGCCGAACGGAGGTGTATAGCACAAAAGATGACGTATCCCCTCCTAACCTAGGCAAACGTAACATAACCAAGCGTAACCTTACCCAACCTAACATGACGTGACTACTATTGCGGGCCTCCACAAAGACAAGCAGAATGTACTAGAGCACAGCAATGCGCAGAAACCCACCGCATTGCAATGAGTAGCACAAGAGTTAGACATAAACTGACCAAACTTGACCTTAACTAACCCATCCAAACGCAGTGTAACTAAGCATGACGGGACGTGACCAATATTTCTGGTCACGCCAGGGCCAAGCAGAGCATATTAGAGCACATTAGAGCGCTGAAATCCACGTAATAGAAGCGAATAGCACAAAAGTCGAAGTAGCCTATACTAACACAGCCAAACGTAACATATCCAAAGGAAGACTAACACAACCTGCCATGACCAGACAACTATTGTTGAAATCCGGAGAGACAAACAGAATGTGCTATCCCACAGTAGAGCACAGAAATCCTCCGCTTTGCTGTGAACAGCACAGGGGCAGTGGATATCCTAACCGAAACTGACCTAACTTAAC
>NW_016927242.1:0-709 GCF_001483705.2 Eufriesea mexicana
AAGTAAAAGTCGAGCGTACCCGTAGCGAGTCTTTAGTTTCGTAGCCGATAATATAAGCATAAGTTTATTATATTTTAAGAAGCAGTAAAGCAACGTTACTTTAGCCAATCCACCCACCCCGATCCTACATATATATGTGTTTTAGGACGAATTTCATACAAGATTACGTTTTTGTCAACGAGATTTAATTGCTATGGCTAATGCTGGAAAAGATGACAATTATTCCCAATTCATCTTTACTAGAATTGCAGAATAAACATACAAACTTTGGTGAAGCTACTGGAGAATCTATATATAGCATGCTTAAACTCAAAGAAGTACTTGTAGATGAGGTAAATTTAATGTTTGCAAGAATATATATCAAGCATTGATATAAATATAATATTTCCTCTGTTTTGTAGAATGATAAACCACTTTATCCTCCAAGATTGATAAAACCTATAATATTGAACAATCCATTTTTTGATATTATACCAAGAATAATAGGTACAGGAAAGTGAAGAAGAAAAGGACAGTTTAAAAACTAAAACAGCAGCAGTAAAGTAAAAATCATATATGTTTGCAGAATTTAGCTCCAATAATATAGTTCTTTGCAATAAAAAATTTTGTTACAGAGTTTTCAGTCCTTTATTATTTGGTGAAGAAGCAGAGGAAGATGAAGAAGAATCCGTAATATTAAATAAAAAGTTTACTGGTAAGGGCAAATCAG
>NW_016927243.1:0-401 GCF_001483705.2 Eufriesea mexicana
CCACGATATCAGCCGAAAATGTCAATAAAAATGTATTTTCCAGCAAGATTCTATAGCATTGCAGTGGCTATTGCGCGCCAATAGTATTTTTCATCCTTATTTATGCAAGTGGGTTTGCTCACCACGATATTGGTCGGAAATGTCAATAAAATTATATTTTCCCGCCAGATTTTGCATGATTTTAATGGCTATAGCATGCCAGTAGAATCTTTCCTCCTCATATATGCATGAAAGTTAGCCCACCACGATATTAGTCGAAAACGTCAGTAATATTTAATTATTTAGCCAGATTCTGTAGGATTTCAATGGCTATATTACGCCAATGGTATCTATCGTCCTTATTTTTGCAAGAAAGCTAGGTCACCACGATATTTGTCGAAAACCTCAATAAAATTGAATTT
>NW_016927244.1:0-1073 GCF_001483705.2 Eufriesea mexicana
AACAGATAATAGATTTTGAATAGACCTATTCTCTGACATGTAGATGCCTGTACTAGCCATTGGTTTGCAGCCGTTATGCGATCTATTCACCAAGCTATTACAGGTTATAGATTTTGAAAAGCCTATTCTCTGGCAAGTAAATGGCTGTCCTTGACGTTGGTTGAAGACGCTAGGCGACCTATTAACCAAGCTATAACAGGTTATATATTTATGGAAAGTAGATGGCTGTGCTTGCCATTGGGTGCAGGCGTTAGGCGACCTATTCACCAAGCTACAACAGATTATATACTTTGAATAGGCCAATTCTCTGGCAAGTAGGTGGATATACTTGCCTTTGGATTCAAGGCGTTGGGCGATCTATGCACCAAGCTATAACAGGTGATGGATTTTGAATAGACCTATCCTCTGGCAAGCAGATGGCTGTACTTGCCATTGGATTGAAGGCGTCGGGCGATCTATTCTCCAAGCTGTAACAGATAAAAGATTTTGAATAGACCTATTGTCAGGCAAGAAGATGGCAGAACTTGCCATTGGATTGATGGCGTTTGGCGATCTGTTCATCAAGTCATAACAGATAATAGATTTTGAATAGACCTATTCTCTGACATGTAGATGCCTGTACTAGCCATTGGATTGAAGCCGTTATGCGATCTATTCACCAAGCTATTACAGGTTATAGATTTTGAAAAGCCTATTCTCTGGCAAGTGAATGGCTGTCCTTGACGTTGGTTGAAGACGCTAGGCGCCCTATTAACCAAGCTATAACAGGTTATATATTTTGAATAGAACTATTCTCTGGGAGCAGATGGCTGTGCATGCCATTGGGTGCAGGCGTTAGGCGACCTATTCACCAAGCTACAACAGATTATATACTTTGAATAGGCCAATTCTCTGGCAAGTAGGTGGATATACTTGCCTTTGGATTCAAGGCGTTGGGCGATCTATGCACCAAGCTATAACTGGTGATGGATTTTGAATAGACTTATCCTCTGGCAAGTAGATGGCTGTAATTGCCATTGGATTGAAGGCGTTAGGCGATATATTCACCATGCTATAACAGGTTATAGATTTTG
>NW_016927245.1:0-6643 GCF_001483705.2 Eufriesea mexicana
AACCTAAACAAACATTACATAGCCAAACGTAGAACAACTCAAGCAAACGTGCTACGACCACTACTGATATTCACCGCATAGACAAGCGGACGATAGTGAAGCAACGCAGAGCGCAGATAGCGACCGAATAGCAGTGCATGAGCACGAATATTAAATCCACCCCAACTAAACTTAACCTGAACCTACCCAAATCACACGTGACCTAACTCAACCAAACATGCCACGTCCCCAATTGCCGACCGCTTCAGAGAAAAGCAGATGATAGTAGAGCAATGCAGTGCATAAATATCGACCGATTATCAGTCTATAGCACAAAAGACAAACTACAATTACCAAACGTGCCCTATCCCAACCAAACGCTTCGTAGACTAACTAAACATAACGTGCCGAGAATAGTATTGCTGGCCTCCCCAGGGCCAAGCTGTATATAATAGGGCACACTAGAACGCAGAAGTCAGCCGCATTGTTATGTAAAGCGAAAAGTAAGTGATATCCAAACCAAACCTGACCAAACCTGACCAAGCTGAGCATAACCAAACGAATACAATTCCAGCCTAATGTACCTAGCCAACTACTGCTGAAATCCCCATTGCCAAGCAGGGAACATTAGAGGAGAGTAGAGCGCAGAAGTCCATAGAAGTGCAGTGCACGGCACGAAAGTCAGTGATATCCGAACCTAGCCAAAACAAACATAACCTAACCAAACGTAACTTAAGACAGCGTAACGCGCCGCGGCCGCAATTTCTGGAATTCCCAGAGCAAAGCAGGAAGCATTAGATCACAATAGAGCGCAGAAATCCACCATATAGCTGTGTACCGGTCATAACTATCCTATCCTAGCCTATCCAAACATAAGCCAGCTATGCGCAGCCTATCTGAACCTAACGTGTCGAGACCACTATTACTGACTTCCCACTGTCGAGGAGTGTGTAGTGGAGCAATGTAGTGCGTAGAAATCCACTGAATAGCAGTCTATAGCACAAAAGTGGATTCTATCCTGTAATAACATATCCAAGCCTAATATAAGCAAACGTAACCTAACTGAAGCTGAGGAGCCGAGACCGCTGCTGCTGGACTCCGTAGAGTCGAGCAGAGTACAGTAGTGAAACGCAGAGCGTAGAAATTCACCGAATGGAAGTGTAAAGCACAATAGTCAAAGCTATCATATCTTTACCTATCCAAACCTGTTATAACCTAACGCAATACCTCTTAGCCCGGCGAGCCGAGATCACAATTTCTGGCCTCCCCAGAGGCAAGCGAATATACTAGCGCGCAGTGGAGCGTGGAGAGCCACCGAATGGAAGTGTATAACACAAAAGACGAAGCTATCCCGACCAAGCATAGCCAAACTTATCCTAACCAAACGTAACACAGCACAACCTAACCTGCCGCGACAAATATTCCTGGGATTCCCAGGCGCAAGCAGAGTGTGATAGCGCACAGCGCAACGCAGGAGTGCACAGAATGGCAGTGCTTAGCTAAAAAGTCGAAGCTACCCTATCCTAACCTACCCAATCGTAATATAGCCAAACGTAACCTAACTCAACCTAACGTGCCTAGGCCATTATTGCTGACATCCCCGGATTAAAGCAGAAGATGTTATAGCTCAGTAGAGCGCAGAAATCCACCCAAGAGAGGTGTATAGCACAAAGGTCAAAGCTACTATCTCTTAAATTAAGCAACCGTAACATATCCGAACGTAATATAAATCAAAGTAACGTGACGCGACCACTACTGCTGGCCTCCCCAGAGTAAAGCAGATCGTACTAGAGCGGATGGTGTCCAGAAAACCATAGAATCGAGGTGTATAGCAGAAAAGTCAGAGATATTCGCCCCTAGCACAAACCACCGTAACCTAACCAAACGAAGCCTAACTGTACATAACGTGGCGCGACCACCATTCATGGACCACACGGGGTCAAGCAGAATATATTATAGCAAAGTAAAGTGCAGAGATCCACGGAATAACGGAGCGTCCCACGAAAGGCGGAGCCATCCACACCAAACCCAAACAAATGTAACAAAGCCAAACGTAGCATAAATAAACCTAACACGCCGAGACCACAATCGCTGGCCTCCCTTGTTCCAAGCGGAACATATCGGAGCTGAGTGGAGCGTAGGTATCCAACGAATAGCAGTGTACACCACGACAGTCAAACCTATGCAAACCTAACCCAAACTATCAAAACCTAGGCGAACGAAGCCTAACTCAACCTAACGTGCCGAGACCACAATTGCTGGCCTTCTGAGTGCCAAGCAGAGCATACTAGAGTAGAGTAGAGTGCAATAATCCGCCGGAAAGCAGTGTATAGCACAAAAGACGAAGCTAACCTAGCCTACCCCAAGCCAACCAATCCTAACGAAACGTAATCGAACTCGACATAACGAACCGTGATAAGTATTGCTGACCTCCACTGAGTCAAGCAGAACATGCTAGAAGAGAGTAGAGAGCAGGAATCCATCGAAACGCAGTGTACAGCACAAAAGTCGAAGTAACCTATCCTAAGCTAGCGTAACGTAACATATACAAACGTATCCTGCCGCCACCTAATATGCCGGGAACACCATTACCGGCATCCCCAGGGCCAAGCAGAACATACTTGAGTTGGGTACAGGGTAGGAATCCACCTCATTGCAGTGTACAGAATAGAAGTAAAAAATATCCTAACCCAACCGAAACAAAGCGAAACTTTCCAAACGTAACCAAACACAACCTAACGCGCCGCGGCCTCTATTTGTGACCTCGACAGAGCAAAGCGGATCATATTAGATCACAGTAGCAATCAGAAATCCGCTAAAGGTAGCTTACAGCGCAAATGTCAACGTAATACTAGCCTAACCTTACCAAACGTAACATAAACAAACGTAACATAACTAAACGTAACTTAACGCAACCTACCACATCTAGACCACTATTGCTGACCTCCCCAGAACCAAGCAGAATATACAAGAGCACAGGAGCGCGCGGAAATGCGCCGCCTTTTAGTATCGAGCACAAAAGTCAGAGATACCCTATCCTAACCAAAACAAACCTAACATAACCAAGTGTAACCTACCCAGACTTAACTCGCCGCGGCCACCGTTTCTGGTCTCCCCAGGGCCAAGCGGAGCGCATTAGAGCATAGCATATCGCAGAAGTACACCGCGTGGCGTTATATAGCACAAAACTACGCGCTATCCACTCCGGAGCTATCCTGACCAAATTTGACTTCACCTAATGTAGCCAAGCGGAACCTATCGCAAGCTAACGTGCCACGAACTATATTGCTCGCCTCCACTTGGTCGAGTGCATTATTGTAGAGTGATGTGGAGCGCAGAAATCCACCGAATAGCTGTGTAAAGCCCAAAACTGGAATATATCTTAACCAAACCTAACCTAACATAACATAATCGAGCGCAGACTGACCCAACATAACATAATCGAGCGTAGACTGACGCAACATAACGTGCCACGACCATAGCTGCTGGTATCCCCGGAGTCTAGCAGAATATAGTGGGGCACAGTAGATCACAGAAATCCACCGAAAAGCACTCTACAGCACGAAAGTCAAAGGCACACTTGCCAAACTTAGCGTAACCCAACCTAGCCGAACATAGCCTAACTCAATCTAACGTGCCAGGACCACCATTGCGCGCCTTCCCAGAGCCGAGCAGATTGTGGCAGTACAATGTAGAGCGCATAAATCCACAGAATATCTGTGTATAGCACAAAAAAAGGAATCCTAACCGGACCTTCCTAACCTAACCAAACGAGACGTAACCTTACTCAACCTGACGTGCCGAGAGCACTGTATCTGGCCGCCACAGAAGCAAGCAGTACATATTGGAGCACTACATGGGGCAGAAATCCACCTAATAGCAGCTCATGGCACAAAGGTCTTATCCACAATGTCCTAACATCTCCAAACGAAACACAAACAAACGCAGAATATCTCAAACTAACGTGCCGAACCACTATTTCTTGCCACCGCAGAGCCAGGTAGAAAATGTGAGAACACAGTAGAGCGCAGGAATACACCTCATTGCAGTGAATAGCGCAAAAGCGGCAGATATACTAACCAAACGTAACCTGACCTGACCAAACCAAACGTAACCGAAATCAAACTATCTTGCCACGACACCACTACTCGCCACCCCAGAGTCGAGCGGAGTAAAGTAGAACAACGTAGAGCGCGGGAATGCAGCGTATGTCAGTTTACAGCATAAAGGTCAAATATATGCAAACTTTACCAGACCTAATCTAACACAAGCAATCGTAGCCCAACTCAACATAACGTGCGGGACTATTATTGCTGGCCCCCTAGTGCCATGCAGAACATGCATTGGCACACAAGAGCGCAGAAATCCACCGAATAGCAGTGTATGGCACAAAAGTCAAAGGTACCCTATCCCAATGTATACAATCATAAAATAAACGAACGTAACATAACTAAACCTAGGGACTGCGACCATTATTGCCGGCCTCCCTATAGCCTTGGAGAACGTATTAGGGGATGGTAGAGCGCCAAAATCCAAAGAATCGCAGTGTATAGCACAACACTAGAAGCTATCCTAACCGAAATTAAACTCACCTAGCCAACCCAAACGTAGTGTAGATAAACACAGCGCGACCAGACCAATATTGCATGCCTCCACAGAGGCAAGCAGAGCTTGATAGAGCACAGTAAAAGGCAGAAATCCACTGAATAGCAGTGTACAGCACAAGAGTCGCGGCTATCGTTCCCTAACCTAGCCAAACGTAAGATAAACGTACGTAACATTTCTAAATCCAACGTTGCGTGATCACTATTGCTGGCCTCCCCTGCGCCAAGCAGAACGTGCTGCGGCTCAGCGGATCGCAGAAGTCCACCGCAATGCAGCGTATAGCCCAAAAGTCAAACATATCCTGACCTTAGCTCACCTAGCCTATCCTACACAAACGTTGTGTAACATAACATAACGTTCCGATACGAATATTGAAGTCCTTCCCAGAGCCAAGCAGACCGTAGTAGAGCACGCTAGGCAGCAAAAATCCACCGAACAGCAGTGTATAGCGCAAAGGTCAGGGATATCATTTTCTAACCTGACCAAACGTAAAACAAGCAAACGTGGCCAATCACAACCTAAAGTGCCGAGACCAGTACTGCTGGCCTCCCCATAGCCAAGCAGAATATACCAGAGCACAGTAGAGCGCAGAGATCCAATGCACTGCAGTGTATTGCATAAAAGTCAAAGATATCCAAACCATACCTGACTTAACCTATCCCAAACATTCGTAGCCCAACTCAACATATCGTGCCGGGACAGCTATTTATGGCCAACGCAGAGCCAAGCAGAACATAGTAGAGCACAGGATGGCGCCGAGGCCCGCCTAGCAGCAGTTTACATCACGAAAGCCAAAGCTACCCTATCCTAATTTATCCAAACTTATCATAACCAAACGTAGCCTACCACAGAGTAACGTGCCGCCACCACTATTTCTGGCCTCCATAAAGCCACGTAGAATATACTAGAGCACAGTAGAGCGCAGGAATTACCGGCATTGCAGTGCAAAGCACAAAAGAGGAAGATACCCTAACCTAACCTGACCTAACCTACCCCATCCAAAAGTAGTGTACCTCAATATAACGTGATGAGGCGTATATAGCAGGACTCCCCAGAACCAAGCAGAATATGTTAGGGCACAGTAGAAATCAGATGTTCAACGAACAGAAATGTATAGCAGAAGAGTGAAGGCAATCGCATCCTAACCTATGCAAACGCAACATTACCGAACGTAACGTAACTCATACTATCGTGCCGAGGACAATATTGTTGGCCTCCGCAGAGTCAAGCAGAATATACTAGAGCACAGTAGAGCGCATTAATCCGCCGCATTGCAGTCTACAGCGCAGAAGCCCAAGATGTCCTAACTTAAAATGACATAACCTAACCTTGCCAAACGTAGCTTTACACAACATAACTTGCCGCGACCTCTATTAGCGGCCTCCGTGGGGCCAATCAAAGCATATTAGGTCACATTAGAGCCGCAGAAATCCAACAAAAAGCAGCGTATAGCACAAAAGCCAAAGCTACCCTTTCCCGACCTAGCGAAACGTATCATAAGCACACGTAGCATAACTAAGACTAAAATGCCGAGACGACTACTGCCGGCCTCCGCAGTGCCAAGCAGAATATACTAGGGCACGATGGAGATAAGAAATCAACAACATTGCAGTTTATATCAGAGAAGTCAAGGATATCCTGACCAAACCTAACCTAACCTAACCTAACCAAACGTAACATAGCACAACCTAATGTGCCGCGACCACTATTGCAGGCGTCCACATGGAAACGCAGAATATGATAGATCACAGTAACGCACCGAAGTCCGTAAAATAGCAGTGTTGGGCGCAGAAGTCAAACCCACACTAACCTAAGCCAACCGAACCTAACGTTACCAAACGTAATCCAACTCAACCCGACCTTACGCGACCAGTATTACTGGCCACCCCAGAGCCAAGCAATGTATGATAGAGCGCAGAAATCCATAGAAACGCAGTGTATAGCAGAGCAGTCAAAGCTATCCAAGCATAACCCAAACCAACATGACCTAACGATACGTAGAATTACTTAACGTGACTTGCGGCGCTATTGCTGGACAACCCAGGCCAAAGCATCACTT
>NW_016927245.1:9733-10055 GCF_001483705.2 Eufriesea mexicana
CTGCTACCCGGTGGGTATCTGCACGGCAGTCTGCTCTAGTGTGTTCTGCTGGAGTCTGGTGTATCCAGCAGTAGAGGTCTCGGCAATTCGTTTTGAGACGTACTACCACTGGTTTGGTTAGGTTAGGTCAGGTAAGGTTAGGATATAATCATCTTTTGTGCTATACACTGCTATTCTGCGGATATCTGCGCTCTGCGTTACTTTACTATACTGTGCACAACTCAGGGTGGCGAGCAATAGTGGTAGCGGTAAGTTCCGCTAAGTTACACTGTGTTTGGTCAGGTTAGGTTAGGCCAGATTAGGTCAAGATATTTTCGGCTAT
>NW_016927246.1:0-871 GCF_001483705.2 Eufriesea mexicana
GGCGTGCTATAGGCATTGCAATGCTATAGAATCTTGCTGGAAAATTCTATTTTATTGACATTTGCGACTAATTTCGTGGTCAGCTAGCTTCCTTGCATATGTAAGGAGGCAGGATCCGTTCAGAGTGCTATAGCCATTGCAATGCTGCAGAATCTGGCTGGAAAACTCAATTTTCTTAACATTTTTGATTAATATCGTGGAGAGCTAGCTATCTTGTATAAATAAGGACGAAATATTCTATTGGCGTACTATAGCCATTGTAATGCACTGGAATCTGGCTGGAAGGTTCAATTTTATTGACAGATTCGACTAATATCGTGGTTAGCTGTCTATCTTGCATAAATGAGGAGTTTAGATTCTATTGGCGTACTGTCGCCATTGCAATGCTCTGGATTCTGTCCGGAAAGTTCAATTTTATTGACAGTTTCGACTAATATCGTGGTGAGCTATCTTTCTTGCATAAATAAGGACGACTGATACTATTGGCTTGCTGTAGCCTTCGCAATGCTATAGAATCTGGCTGGAAAATTCAATTTCACTGTCATTTTCGACTAATTTCGTTGTGAGCTGGCTTCCTTGCATAGGTAGAGGAAAGATCCGTTCGGAGTGCTATAGCCATTGCAATGCTGCAGAATCTGGCTGGAAAGTTCAATTTTATTGACTTTTTCGACCATTATCGTGGTGAGCTATCTTTCTTGCCTAAATGTGCATGGTAGATTCTATTGGCGTGCTGTAGACATTGCAATGATATAGAGTGTGGTCGGAAAATTCAATTTTATTCATATTTTCGGCTAATATCGTTGTGGGATAACATTCTCGCATACATAAGTAGGATAGATCCTATTGGCGTGCTATAGGCATTGCAATGCAA
>NW_016927247.1:0-1641 GCF_001483705.2 Eufriesea mexicana
GAGTTGTTTGTGCAATGAGTGGAACGCGATGGGCCACGTGGTGGCGCAACCGGCACGAGTAGGAAATGTCTAAATTAAACGACAAATACGCCGAGACACGGGGATTTACACGAGGCGCAAAACACGCACCCTCCATTTTCTCTGGCTTGTGTACCTAACCGTGTGGCCCGATCGTCCTACTGTCGTAGTCCTTGTACACCGAATTAGAGTGGCGCATTACCATAAGCCCATCATTTATGCGAGCGTGGCCTGCCGTCGCCGCGTATATCGCGGTAACACCTTAAAATATTAAAGTAGTTCTACCAATGACGCGCTTGACCATCATACCCTGAGGCCGCCACCCTGCCACGTCCAACTTATAATTACTGCCCGAAATTCGCGCGGAGGAAACTTACTCCGATTGCCGTGTCCTCCTTTCCAAGCCGCCGAAATAGCGCGCCTTCGCACGAACCACCACGGATCAGGATGCAACCAGTGCCGTTAGGTGGTTCTTCCAACGATACCATACGAGGAACCAGTGAGCTGCCGGTTCTAGGATTTAAAACACCAGCGAAACACAGTGACCCCTGTGTTTCCTCTTTTAGCATGTAACGACCACCGTTCGCACCCTCACCGCGAGACGTGAGCAAGAGGTTCGAGGTTTTTCGCAAATCCTTGATGAATCCTCCGCTTCCTATAAATACAAATTTCTGACCTGTCTAAGTATCCTCGAGTTTAAGGTAGGAGTTTGCTAGGTAGTCTCAGTGAGTAGTCCACTAGCAGGAACGTACCCTTCCTCTTTTCTTCTCTCGGTTTGCTATTAGAAATTGGAACCGTGTTAGTTGGTGGAACAGGAAGTTTGACACCGCGTCTGTGACACGAGTTTGCTAGGTAGCCTTAGTAGCCTTACTGACGAGTTTGCTACTAAATCTAGGACGTAGCGTATCCTTCCTCCTTTCTTCTCTCGTTTTTCCATTAAAAATTAGAACCGTGTTACTAGATGAACTCGGAAGTATGACAGGGGCCTGCTAGGAAGCCTTACTGACGAATTTGCTAATAGGTCCACGACGAAACGTACCCTTCCTCTTTTCCTCTCACATTCTTCCATTAAAAAGTAGCACACCTTGTTATTTGGAACCCTTCCTCTTTTCCTCTCACATTCTTCCATTAAAAAGTAGCACACCTTGTTATTTGGTGGACCCTGAAGCGATATTCCTGTGTCTATGACAGGGGCCTGCTAGGAAGCCTTACTGACGAATTTGCTAATAGGTCCACGACGAAACGTACCCTTCCTCTTTTCCTCTCACATTCTTCCATTAAAAAGTAGCACACCTTGTTATTTGGTGGACCCTGAAGCGATATTCCTGTGTCTATGACAGGGGCCTGCTAGGTAGCCTTACTAAGGAATCCGCTAGCAGACCTAGGACGAAACGTACCCTTCCTCTTTTCGTGTCTTGTTCTTCCATTAAAAATTAGAACACCTTGTTATTTGGTGGACCCTGAAGTGATACTCCTGTGTCTATGACAGGGGCCTGCTAGGTAGCCTTACTAAAGAATCCGCTAGCAGACCTAGGACGAAACGTACCCTTCCTCTTTTCATGTCTCGTTTTTCCATTAAAAATTAGAATACCTTGTTATTTGGTGGACCTGAAAGTGGTATGC
>NW_016927248.1:0-567 GCF_001483705.2 Eufriesea mexicana
GGCTGGAAAATTCAACTTTATTGACATTTTCGACTAATACCGCGGTGACCTAACTTTCCTGCATATACAAAGTGGACAGATCCTACTGGCGTGCTATAGTCATTGCAATGCTATAGAGTCTGGCTGGAAAAAGACGTGATATAGCCATGGCAGTGCTGTAGAATCTGGCTGGAAAATTCAATTTTATTGACCTTTTCGACTACTATCGTGGAGACCAAACTTTCTTGCATAAGCAAGGAGGAAAGATTCTACTGGCGCGCTGTAAGCATTGCAATGCTGTAGAATCTGGCTGGAAAATTCAATCTTGTTGTCATTTTCGGCTGATATCTTGGTGAACTACCTTTCCCGCATAAATAATGAGGAAATATACTATTGGCGTGCTATAGCCATTTCAATATAGCCATTGCAGTGCTATTGGATCTGGCTGGCAAATTCAATTTTATTGACGTTTTCGACTAGTGTCGCGTTGACGTAACTATCTTGCATATGCAAGGAGGAAGGAACCTACTGGCGTGCTATTGCAATTGAAATGCTACAGAATCTGGCTGGAAATTCAATATTATTGAC
>NW_016927249.1:0-359 GCF_001483705.2 Eufriesea mexicana
TGCTGCTCATTGGATACCTGCTCTCCACGTTGTTCTGCTATTCCATACTCGACTCTGCCGGACCGACAATGGCGGTCGTTGTACGATAGGGTGTGTTAGGTTACGTTCGGTTAGGTTAGGTTAGGATAAGTTAGTCCAGAATGGCTTTGGCTTTTGTGCTATACGCTGATACTTGGTGCACGTCTGCGCTCAACTGTTCTCAAATACGTTCTGCTTGGCTCTGGAGAGGCCAGCAATAGAGGTCCCGGCGTTACATGTTCATATATTCTATGTTTGGGTATGTTATGTTAGGTCTAGTTAGGTAAGGATATCTTTCAATTACGTGCTATACAATGATCTTTGGTGGCTTTGTGCGCTCT
>NW_016927250.1:0-1952 GCF_001483705.2 Eufriesea mexicana
ATGTCTTTTTGGTTTGGGTTAGGTTTGGGAAGCTTTGGCTCTTCTGACAAACACTGCGATTCTGCGGATTTCTGCGTTCTACTATCCACCACTATGTTCTGCTTGGCTCTGTGGGGGGCAGCAATAGTCGTATCGGCACTTTGTGGCTACTAGGTTACGTTTGGTTACGTTACGCTTGCGCGGGTTATGATGGTATAGCATTGACTTTTGTGCTCTACACTTATATGCTGTCGGTTTATGCGCTCGACGATGCTCCAATACGTTCTGCTTGGCTCTGCGCAGGCCAGCAATAGTGGCCTCGGCGCGAGAAGTTGATGTACGTTACGTTTGTTTTGACAAGGTTAGGCTAGGTTTGGTTAGGATGGCTTTAACGTTTGAGCTATACAATGCTATTCGGCGGATTTCTGCGACCTACTTTTGCCTTGTATAAGCTGCTTGTCGCAGGGAAGAGCAGCAACCGCGGTCTTAGCACGTTATGCTTAGTTAGATAACGTTTGGTTTGTTCCGTTTGGTTAGGTTAGGATAGGGTAGCCTTGACTCTTGTGCTATACGTTGCTATTCGGTGGATTGCTGTGCTCTAATACGCTCTGCTTGGCTCCAGGGAGGCCAGCAATAGTAGTCTCCGCACGTTATGTTGAGTCTAGTTGCGTTTGGCTATGTTACGTTTCAAAAGATTAGGCGGGGGTACCATTGACTATTGTACTTTACATTGCAATGCAGAGCGTTAGTATCATCTGCTGTGCTCAAGTATACTATGCTTAGCGCATGGGTGGCAAGCAACAGTGGCCTCGGCACGATAGGTTGTGGTAAGCTACGCTAGGTTGTGTTAAGTTCGGTCACGTTATGATAGGATAGTTTCGCCTATTGTACTATGCACTGTGATTATATGCTTTTCTGCGCTGTACTGTCCTCTAGTACGTCCGGCTCGGCCTCGTGGAGGCCAGAATCTGTCGTCTTGGCTCGTTAGGCAGAGCAGACCTACGTATGTTTATGTTAGGTTATGTATGGTTGGGGTAGAACTTCTTTGGCGTTTTTGCTATACATTGCCCTTTGGTGGCTTCCTAGGCTCTACTAGGATCTACTATAACCTGCTAGACCCTGTGGAGTCCGGCAATAGTGGCCGTGGCAGGTCTGGTTTTCTTATGATACGTTTGGAAATCCTATGCTTGGTTAGGTTAGGATAGGACACCTCTGACTTTTGTGCTATGCACTGCTATTCGGCGGATTCGTGCGCTCCTCGTAGCTCTACCATACCCTGCTCGACCCTGGGGATGAGTGCAATGGCGGTCGTGGCAAAATAAATTCAGCCATGTTTCTTTTGGTTAGGTTAGATATGGTAAGGTTTGGTCAGGATGGTTTCGACTTTTTTGCTATACGCTGCTATTCAGTGATTTTCTGCGCTCTAGTGTGCTCTAATAGGTTCTGCTTGGCTCCGCGGGGACCAGCAATAGTGTTCGCGGCACGTTAGGTTGAATTATGTTACGTTTGGTTAAGTTAGGATTTGCTATGTTAGGTTAGGTTATGTTAGGTCGGGCTAGGTTAGAATAGGTTAGGTTAGGTTAGGTTACGTTAGGTAACTTACGCTAACGCAACCCTATCGAACGCAACCTAACTGTGCGTAACGTGCCGCGAACGCTACTGCTGGCCTTCGCAGAGCCAAGCAGAACACATTATTAGAGAGTAGAACGCCGAAGTCCATAGAGTCGCAGTGTGTATAAGAAATGTCAAAGATACCCATACCTAACCCAAACAAACAGGGCATAACAAAACATAGCATAACTAAACCTGAAGTGCCGAGACCCCTATTCCTGCACTGCACAGAGTCAAGCAGGACGCACTAGAGGGAAGCTGATTGCGGAAATCCACCTATCAGCAGCGCACGGTCAAAGGTTACAGCTATCCTGAACAAACTTGACCTAACCCAGCCTAACCGAACGTCACCTGTTCCAACG
>NW_016927251.1:0-234 GCF_001483705.2 Eufriesea mexicana
TATATACCCAAGAAAGCTAGGTCGCCACGATATAAGCCAAAAATTTCAATAAATTTGAATTTTTCAGTCAGGCTCTATTGCATTCCAAAGGCTATAGCCTGCCAAAAGCGTCTTTCCTCATTATTTATGCATGATAGTTAGCTAACCACGATATTAGTGGAAAATGTCAATAAAAATATATTTTCCTGCCAGATTCTATGGCATTGCAATGGCTATAGAACGTCACTAGTAACT
>NW_016927251.1:7828-8108 GCF_001483705.2 Eufriesea mexicana
ACCACGATATTAGTGGAAAATGTCAATAAAAATATATTTTCCTGCCAGATTCTATGGCATTGCAATGGCTATAGAACGTCACTAGTAACTTTCCTCCTTATTAATGCACGAAAGTTAGCCCGCCACGGTATTAGTCGAAAATGTCTATAATATTGAATTTTCTGGCCAGATTCTAAAGCATTTCATAGTCTATATCACGCCAATAGTACCTATCGTACTTATATATGCAAGAAAGTTAGGTCAACACGATATTAGTTGAAAATGGCAATAAAATTGAATT
>NW_016927252.1:0-1390 GCF_001483705.2 Eufriesea mexicana
GACGTGCGACGACGACTGTTGCTCGTCTCCACAGAATCGAGCTGAGAAGGGTAGACAATTGCAAATCGCAGTAATCCACCAAATTGCAGTGTGCAGCACAAAGGTCTAGACTACCTTACCCTAACACCAACAAACGTGGCCTAGCTCAACCTAACGTGCCGAGACCAATATTTTTGGGCTCCACAACGCCAAGCAGAATACAGTACAGCACAACACAGCGCAGAAATCCACCGAATATCAGTGTATAGCACGAAAGCAGAAGATATCCCAACCCAACATGTCTTAACCTAACCTAACTTAACGTGACTCCACGTAACGTGACGCGTCCACCGCATGCTGGCATCCCCGGTGTCAAGCAGCGTATAGTAGAGCACTGTAGATCACAGAAATCCACCGGAGAGCAGTATACAGCACGAAAATCTAAGTCACCGTAGCTAAACTTAACCTAACCTAACATAACCAAACATACCCTAACTCAACCTAACGTTGCACCACCCTTAATGCTCGCCTCCCCAGAGTCGAGCGGAGTATAGTAGAGCAATGTAGATGGCGGACATCCTCCGAAACGCAGCGCACAGCAAAGGAGACAAAGAAATTCTAACGAAGCCTACCAAGCCTAACCCAACGAATCGTAGCCTGACCCAAGATAACATGCCAGGGGTACCATTACTGGCCGCCCCAGAGACAAGCAGAACATATCAGAGCACAGTAGAGCGCAGAAATCCGCGGATGGCACTGAATAGTGCAACAGTCTGGACTATCCTATCGTAACCTCACCAGACGTAACATATCCAAACGTAGCATAGCCCAACCAAGCGTGCCGAGACCACTACCGAAGGCTTCCCCAGTGCCAAGCAGAATACACTAGAACACAGCCGAGCGCAGAAATCAACCGAATAGCAGTGTATACCGGAAAAGTCTAAACTGTCCTATCCAAACATCACCGAACATAGCATTACTCAACATAACGTGCCGCGACCACTGCTGCTGGCATCCCCGGAGTCAACCAGAATATAGCAGAGCACTGTAGATCACAGATATCCACCGAAAAGCAGTGTACAGCACGAAAATTAAAGTCATCATAACCAGACACAACCTAACTGAACCTAACGTGCCGCGACATCTATTGCTCGCCTCCCCAGAGCCGAGCGGATTGTAGCAGCGCAGCGTAGAGCGCGGACATCCACCGCATCTCAGTGCATACCACAAAAGTCAATGAAACCCTAACCAAGCCTTCCTAACATAACGCAATTGGACGTAGCATAACACAAGCTGACGTGCCGGGAGTACCTTTACTGGCCGCCGCAGCGCGAAGCAGAGCATATTTGAGCACACTCGAGCGCAGAAGTCCAAAGAAAAGCAGTGAGTAGCACGACGGTCCGGGTAGCCG
>NW_016927253.1:0-791 GCF_001483705.2 Eufriesea mexicana
CATCCATCCATACATCCATTCTTCCATACACCCATCCATCCATACATCCGTCGATCCATAAATATATCCTTCCATACATCCGTCCACCAATCCGTCAATCCACCATTATATCCACACATACATCTATACATACATCAATACATGCATCCATACATACACCAACACATTTGTCCATACATACATCCAAACATACGTCCTTCCATACATCCCTACATACATAAATAAATACATCCATTCAAGCATCCATACATACATCCATGCACACATCCTTCCGTCCATACAGCCATCCATCCATTCATACATCCATCGATCCATACAGCCTTACATACATACATCCACACGTCCACACATACATCTATACTTCCACACATCCATACGTCCATACATCCATACATCCATACATCCAAACATCCAAACATGCATGCACACATACATTCTTACATCCATACATTTATACATACATACATACATCAATGCATACATCCATACATCCATACATCCATACGTCCATCCATCCATACATCCATACATCCACACACCCATTCATCCATACACCCATCAATACACAGATCCATACATACACGCATACATTCATCCATACATACATCCATACATACATTCTTACATGCATCCATACATACATCCATACATACATCCATTCAAACATCCATACGTACATCCATGCACACGTCCATACGTACATCCATACAAACGTCCATACATACATCCGTTCTTCCGTCCATCCACCCATCCATTCAACCACCCACACACCCATACATCCATCCAAGCGT
>NW_016927253.1:1239-2241 GCF_001483705.2 Eufriesea mexicana
CACTCATCCATCCATACATACATCCATACATACATCCATAGATCCATACATACACCTATACAGTCTTCCATACACACATGCATAGATACATCCGTGCATACATCCATACATACATACATACATCCGCCCATGCATACATCAGCACAATCGCCATTCCATTAACGCATCCATACATCCATCCATCCATGCACCCATCCATAAATCCATCTACCCATTCATCCATCCATCCATACATCCACACATATATACGTCCATGCAACCTTACATCAGTAGATCCGTCCATCCGTACCTCTATCAATCCATACATCCATTTACCGATACTGCTACCCATCTATACATCCACCCATCCATACATCCATCCTTCCATACATCCATCCATCCATACATGCATACATACAACAATACATACATCCATACATACACCCATACATTCATCCGTACATACATCCATACATCAATACTTACATACATCCATACATACATGCATACATCCATACAAACATCCATACATACATCCATGCATACATCCGTATGTACCTCCATACATACATGCATGCATACATCCATCTTTCCACACATCCATCCATACATGCATCCACCCTTCCTTACATCCATCGTACCATACAACCGTCCATCCGTACTAGCACCCATCCATACATCCATCGTTACGTACATATATCCATCCATACATCCATACGTACATACATCGATACGTCCACCAATCCATACATCCATCGATCCATACAGCCATACATATATACATTCACACATCCACACATAGATACATACCTCCATACATCCACACGTCCATACATCCGTACATCCATACATCCATACATCCAAAAGTGCATGCATACATACATTCTTACAGCCATACATTCATACATATAACCATCCATACATGCATACATCCATACGTCCATACATCCATCCCTCCACACATCCATACATCCACACACCCATACATCCATACACACATCAGTACACAGATAAATACACACA
>NW_016927254.1:0-218 GCF_001483705.2 Eufriesea mexicana
TGTCAATAAAATTGAATTTTCCCGCCAAATTCTATAGCATTGCAATGGTTATAGCTTGACAATATAACCTTTCCTCCTTGCTTATGCAAGAAAGTTAGCTCGCCACGATATTAGTCGATAATGTCAATAAAATTGTCCTTTCCGTACTGATTCCATAGCATTGATATGGCTATAGCACGCCAATTGCATCATTCCTTCCTCTTTATGAAAGAAAGATA
>NW_016927255.1:0-10655 GCF_001483705.2 Eufriesea mexicana
GTGGCCAGCGTAGCTTTATTTTTTGTGCTGTATACTGCCATTCGGTGGACTTCCGCGCTCTACAATGCACTGGCATGTCCTGCTTGGCTATGGGGAGGTCAGAAATAATGGTTTCGTCGCGTCATGGTTAGTTACACTACGTTTGGATTGGTTAAGTATGGTCAGGCTATGTCAGGGTATGTCTGACTCTTGCGCTGTTCACTGCAATACGTTGGGTTTCTGCGCACTACAGTGCTTTAGCACATTTTGCTTGTTTTTGTGGAGGCCAGCAATAGCGGCATCGCCGTGTTATGTTCAGTTAGGTTACTTTCCTTTGACTTTCCTTTGTATTAGGTTAGGTTAAGCTCGGTCTGGTTAACATAGTCTGTCGACCGCTATTTTAGGTGTTCATGCGCTGTACGCTGCTTTACTATATTACGCTTAGCCCTGGGAATGCCAGAAGTAGTGGATGCGGCGCGTTACGTTGTGGTAGGCTGCGTTTGGTTAGGTTATGTTAGCGTGGGTTGGCCCACGGATAAATATGACTTTTGTGCTATGCACTGCGATCCCATGGATTTCTGCGCTCCATTGTCTTCTAGTAGCTCTGCTCGACTCTGTGGATGCCAGCAATAGTGGTCACGGCACGTTGCGTTTTGGTGTGCTGCGATAGGTAATGTTACTTTGGCTTCTGTTAGGTCTGGATAGATATGACTTTCGTGCTATATACTGCGGTTCTGTGTACTCCTGCGCACTAATACCCCCTGGTTAGTACTACTAGACACTGTGGAATTCAGCAATAGCGGTCGGGGTACGATAGGTAGAGCTATGTTTCGTCTCGTTGTGTTATGGTTGGATATATTAGGAAGGGGCGCCATTGGCATTTGTGCTACACACAGCTATCAGCGGTTTTCTGCGCTCTACTGTGTTCCAACATTTTCTGCTTGGCTCTGGGGATGACAGCAATAGTGGCCTCGGCACTTTCGTTTGTGCCATGCTACCTTCGGATGTATTGCGTTTGGGAGGTAAGGATAGGGTAGTTTCGGCTTTTGCGCTATATACGTCTATCCGCGGACTTCGGCGCTATACTTTGTTCTGGTATGTTCCACATGTCTCTGTGGAGGCCAGCAATAGCGTTACGTTTTGCCATGTTAAGACACGCCACTTCGACTTTTGTGCTGTACACTGCTCTTCGATGGATTTCTGCTCCCTAATGTGCTCTAACATGCTGTGCTTGGCTCTACGAAGCCCATCAATAGCGGTCGCTGTACGTTACGTTTGGTCATGCTACGTTTGGCCAGTTTAGGTTACGCCAGGCTTGCTTACGGTGTCCTCGACTTTTGTGCTATATGCTGCTGTTCATTGGGTTTCTGCGCTCAACGTTGCTCTACTATACCCTGCTTGACTCGAGGGTTGCGAGCAGTAGTGGTCGTGGAACGTTACGAGGGGTCATGCTACATTTGGTTAAGTTAGGTTAGGCAACGTTTGGTCAAGGAAGCTTTGAACTTCGTGATATACCTTGTTGTAGGGTGGATTTCTGTGATATACTGTTATGTACTACACTCTGCTAGGCTATGGGGAGGCCAGGAGCAGTGGCCGCGGCACGTTATGTTGAGAGATGCTACGTTTTGTTAGGTTAGGTTAGTCTATGGTATCTCTTACTTTTGTCGTCGGCTGTGTCAAGTATCCTTGGTGGTAGGTAACTAGAAGGGATGTTTGGAACAGGAAGGGATGCGTTTCGTTCCGGGCCTGCTAGCGGACTCATCAGTAAGGCTAACTTAGCAGGCCCTGCCTTAGGCACTGGGGATACTATTGGAGAGACGGGAAGTTATATATATAGGAAAGTGGGAGTTCCCCGAGGACTTGCTGGAAAGTCCTTGACGGCGGATCCATGTAATGGCGAGGGCGAGAACGATGGTCGCTGCATCACCCCCCTACCAGTGATTAACGTTATATTGAGATGATGATGAGATTGTAGCGGCCTCCATTCTTGGCGATCACGTTCTTAAAGCCTGGACCGTTGTAGGGTAGAGTCTTTGACCTCTCCTAGGATGGTCGTGGCCTCGTTTTGGCGAACGGGAAGGTTTGTATTAATCGGCTTGCGCGTTGGGCATCGAGCCTGGATTTGATTCGTCTCCCATTATTCGTAGGGGGAGCCTCGTTAGCGTCTCGATGCGTTGTTATCCTAGTAGGCAGGTTGCGAACTCTCTTCGTGGTCATTGCTGTTGCTCGGCTCCATCCTTGTTGCTCTAGAAGGATGCGCTGTTGTTCTTTGTTCGCGGTCACCGATGTGGGGGTCCTCTCCCACCAACACTTGGCGTCGGCTGTGGCAGGTATCCACGGTGGTAGGTAGCTAGAGGCGATGGTTGGAAGAGGAAGGGATGCGCTTCGTCCCGGGCCTGCTAGCGGACTCATCAGTTAGGCTTGCTTAGCAGGCCCCGCCTTAGAAGCTGGGGATACTATTGGAAAGACGGGAAGTTATATATATAGGAAACTGGGAGTTTCCCGCGGACTTGCGGGAAATTCCTTGGAGGCGAAATCCATCTAGTGGCGAGGGCGAGAATGATGGTCGCTACAACAGTAATAGTCGCGGCACGTTAAGTTGAGTTAGGCTACGGTTGGTTATGTTATGTTAGGTTATGTTTGGTCATGGTGCCTACGACTTCTGTGCTATATACTAATATCAGGCGGGTACCTATGATCTACAGTGCTCTACTGTATTCTGCTTGGCTCTGTGGAGTACGGCAGCAGTGGTCTCCTCACGTCGTATTTGGTCATACTTCGTTTGGATAAGCTAGGTTAGGTCAAGCCTGGTCAGGATGTGTCCGACTTTTGCGCTATAAGCTGCAATGCGGTGGATTTCTGGGCTCATCTGTACACTATTATGCTCTGCTCGACACTGTGGAGGCGAGCAATGGTGGCCGTGGCACGTTAGATTGGGTTAGGTTACGTTTTGTAGTGTTAGGTTAGGTTTAGTTTGCAGAGGATAGCTTTGACTTTCGTGCTATGAGCTGCTATCAGCTGGACTTCTGTGACCTACTGTGCTCTACTATATTATGTTTCGCTCTGGGGGCCAGGAGCAGTGGCAGTGGCACGTCATGTTGGGTTGTGCTGCGTTTGGTTATGTTAGATTAGGCCAGGTTATGTTAGGATGTCAGCGGCTTTTGTGCTATTCACTGCATTGCAATGGATTTCTGCGCTCTACTGTGCCCTAGTACATTCTGCTTGTCTCTGTTGAGGCCAGCAATGGTGGTCTCCTCATGTTAGGTTAAGTTAGGCTACGTTTGGCTGTATTACGTTCGGCCGGGGTAGGATATGCTACATTGACTTTTGCGCTGTCCACTGAGCAGGGCGGAAGCAGTGGCCGCGACACGTTATGCTGATTTTAGCTACGACTGCTTCTGTTAGGTTAGGACAGGTTAGGTTGGATACCTTCGACCCTTACGCTGTTCACTGCTTTGCAGTGTATATCTGCGCGTAACTGCGGTCTAGTACATTCTGCTTTTCTCTGTGGAGCCCAGCAATTACTGTCTCGTCATGTTCGGTTGAGGTAGGTTACGTTTGGATAAGCTACGTTTGGCTATGTTAGGATAGAATACTGTGGCTTTTGCGCTGTACACTGCTATTCGTTGCATTCATGCGGTCTATGGTGCTCTAATATGCTTTGCTTGGCTCCACGGAGGCCATCAATAGCGGTCAGGGCAAGTTATGGTGTATCAGACTTCGTTTGGCTAGGTTAGGTCAGGTAATGTTAGGTTATATCTTTGACCATTGTGCAATACGCAGAAATGGGGTGGATTTCTGCGCTCTACTGGGCTGTAGCATATGCTGCTTGGCTCTGGGAAGGCCAGCAATATTTGTCCCGTTACGTTATGTTATGGTATACTACGTTTGGATAGCTTATGTAGGGTAAGCTTAGGTCAGCGTACGTTCGACTATTGTGCTCTACACTGCAATACCTTGGATCTGTGGGCTGTGCTGTTCCCTAGTATATTCTGGTTGTGTCTGGAGAGGCCAGCGAAGGTGGTTTCGGCGCGTTTGGTTTAGTTAGGCTACGTTTGCTTATTACAAGTTTGGTCGTGTTATGAGAGAATTCCTTAGACTCTTGTGCCATACACTGCTATTAGGTGGATTTCTGCTCTCCACTGTGCTGTAATGTGTTCAGCTTGGCTCAGTGGTGGCCAGAAGTCGTGGTTTAGGAGCGTCAGATTGAATAATGTTGCGTCTCGTTAGGTTAGGTTAGGAAGGTCTGGTTAGGGTTTCTCTATCTTCTGTGCTGTACACTGCTATTCGGTGGATTTTTGCGCTCTACATTGCTCTACTGTACTCTGCTCGACCCAGCTGGGGCGGGCAATAGTGTCCCCGGCACGATAGTGTGTGGTAGGTTACGTTCGGATATGTCACGTTGGTTAGGTTAGGATACGGTAGCCATGACTTTTGTGCTATAAACTGCTATCCGTTGATTTCTGCGCATCACTGTACCCTATTACATTCTGCTTGTCTCTGCGGAGGCCAGCAATGATTGTCTCGTCATGTTTGGATGACCTATGGTACGTTTGGTAACGTTACTTTTGGCTAGGTAAAGATGGTCTACGTTGGCTTTTGAGTTTTTCACTGCTATTCGGCGAATTGCTGCTCTCTAGTGTGCCCTAATTTGCTTCGATTGTCCCTGCAGGGGCCAGCAATATGGTTTCCGTCACTTCATATTGAGTTATACTGTGTCTGTATAGGTTAGGTTAGGTCAATTTTGGTAAGGATATGTTTGACTTTTCTGCTATTCACTGCAATGCTGCGGATTTCTGCGCTCTAGTGTGCTCTAGTATGTTCCGCTTGGCTCTGTGCAGGCCAGCAATTCCGGTCTCGCCATGTCGGGTATAGTTATGTTACGTTTGCGTGTGTTATGCTTGGCTAGGTTAGTATAGGCTACTCTGAATTTTGTGCTATACACTGCTATTCGGACAATTTCAGCGCTATACATTTCTGTACTCTACTCTGCTCGACACTGGGAGGCGAGCAGTAGTGTTTGCGGCACGTTACTTCTAGTCAGGTTATTTTTGGTTAGGTTGGGTGAGGCTAAGTTTGGTTACGTTAGCTTCGTCTTTCGTGCTATACACTGTTATCCGGTGGATTTCTGTGACCTGCAGTGCTCTAGTATATTCAGCTTTGCTCAGGGGATGCCAGCAGCAGTGGTCGCGGCACATTATGATGAGATGTGCTACGATTGATTAGGTTACGTTTGTTCGGGTGTGGTTCGGATAACTACGACTTTATATCCATTCACTGCAATGCTTTGTATTTCTGCGCCCTACTGTGCTGTAGTGTAATCTGCTTGGCTTTCCTCGGCCAGCAGTATTGGTCTCGGCATGCTAGGTTGTGTTTGGTTACGATTGCTTATGTTACGTTTGGCTTGCTTAGTACACTATAGCCACGAATCTTGTGCTATTCGGTGGAATTCTGCCTTCTGGAGTGCCCTTATATGTTCTGCTTGGCTCCAGGGAGGCCAGAAATATTGGTCTCGGCACGCTGTGTTGGGTTACACTACGTTTTGGTTGGCTGGGTGAGGTTATGTTCGTTTAGGAGAGCTTTGACTTTCGTGACAGACTGCAATTCGGTGTGTTTATGTGATCTAACGCGCTCTACTATATTTTACTTGGCGCAGTGGAGGCGGGAAGTAGTGGTCGCGACGCGTGATGTTGAGTTATGCTACGTTTGATTGGGTTAGGCTAGGTCAGGTTAGGTTATGGTACCATTGACTTTTGTCCCATTCACTACAATGCGGCGGATTTCTGCGCACTGCTTCGCCCTGGTGCATGCGGCTGATCCCTGTGGAGGCCAGCAATAGTGGCCTCGTCATGTTATGTTAAGTTAGGTTGCGTTTGGTTATGTTACGTTTGGCTTTGTTGGGACAGGATACTATCACTTTCGTGAGATACACTTCAATTATGAGGATTTCTGCGCTCCTCTGTGCTCTACTATACACTGCTTGGCCCTGGGAATGCCAGCAATATTGGTCTTGGCACGTTAAGGTGAGTTAGGTTACGTTTCGTTAAGTTAGGTGGGGTCAAGTTCGGTAAGTGTAGCTTCCACTTTCGTGATGTACACCGTTGTTCGGTGAATTTCTGCGCTGGACTGTGCTCTACTATACACTGCTTGTACCTGGGAGGCCAACAATGGTGGTCGCGGCACTTAAGTTCATTTGGGCTACGGTTCGTTAGGTGAGGTTGGGACAGGTTAGATTAGCGTCACTTCGACTCTTGCGCTATTCACTTCAATGCGGTGGATCTCTGCCCACTAATGTCCTCTGGTACATTCTGCTTGACTCTGTGGAGGACAACAATGGCGGTATCGTCATGTTAGGTTAAGCTATGTTACGTTTGGGTACATGAGGTTGGGCTAGGCTTTGTCAGGGTATCTTCCACTTTCGTGCTATACACAGTTATTCTGTTCATTCCTGCACTCCACTCTGCTCTGCTCTGATCTGCTAGACGCTGGGGAGGCCAGCAATAGTGGCCGCGGAACGTTACGTTGAGTTTTGTTTCAATATGCTAGGTTATGTTAGTTTGGGTTTGGTTCGGATATCCTGGACTTCTCTGCTGTACGCTGCGATGCTATGTATTTCTATGCCCTAATTTCGTCTAATATGTCCTGCTTCGCTCTGGGGAGGCCAGCAATACTGGCCGCGGCCCGTCAGGCTGAGTTAAATTACGTTTGGCTCTGTTGGGTTTCGTTCGGTTAGGCAGAGATGGCTATGACTTTCGTGATATACACAGCTATTCTGTGAACCTCTGCGCTCTACTGTGCTCTATCACACTGTGCCTTTGTCTGTTAACGCCAGGAGTAGTGGTCGCGGCAAGTTAGGCTTGGTTACGTTCAGTTAGGTTAGGCTAGATTTGGTTTGATATGGTTGGTATACCTGTGACTTTTTTGCTATACACTGCTATTCGGCCGATTTCAGCGTCCTACATTGCTCTGCTATACTCTGCTTTGCTCTCGTGGGGCCAGCAACAGCGTTCGCGTCTCCCCAGGTTGTGTCCGTTACGTTTGGTTATGTTAAGTTTGGTCAGATTAGGAGGGGATAGCTTTGACTTCTGTGCTATGCGCTGCTGTTCGGTTGATTTCTGCGATCTGCTGTGCTCTGATATGATCAGCGTCGCTCTGGCGATGATGGCTACAGTGGCCTCGGCTCGTTAGGTTGAATTATGTTAAGTTTGGTTACGTTATGTTAGTTTGGGTTAGGAATGAGCAACTTCGCCTTTCGCGTTACACACTATTATTTGGTGGAATTCTGCGCTCTACTGTGCTCTACTATACTGTGCTCGAAATTTGGATGCCAGCAGTAGTTGTCGCCTCACGTTATTTTGGGTTATGTTACTTTTGGTCATGTCACGATTTGCACGGGTAGGAAAGTATGGTTTTAACTTTTGTTTTGTACTCTGTTATTCGATGGATTCCTGCACTCTGCATTGCCCCAATACACTCTGCTCGACTCCGGCGAGAACAGAAATAGTGGTCATGGCACGATAGGTTCAGTTATGTTGCGTTTGGTTATACTACGTTTAGAAAGGGTAGGATTCGATACCTTTGACTTTCGCGCCATCCACTGCTACTTGGCTGATCGCTGCGCTCTAGGTTGCTCTACTATACTCTCCTAGATTCTGGGGATGCCAGTGATAGTGGTCTCCGCCCGATATGCCGGGTTAGGTTACGTTAGGTTACGTTCCGCTTCTTTGGGTTAGGTATGGATAGATTTGGCTTTCGCGGTATATGCTGATATTTAGTAGATTTCTAAGATCTACTGTGCTGTTGGATGTTCCGCTTGGCTCAGGCGCAACTAGTAACAGTGGTCTCGGCACGATAGCTTGCGATATGTTACGTTTGGCTAGGTTATGTTATCTCTGGCTAGGTTTGGATATCATCACCTCTTCTGCTATACACTGCGGCTCTACGGATTTCTGCGCTGTACTCTTCAATGTTCTGCTCTGATTGGCTATGTGAATACCAGCAATACAAGTCGCGTCACGTTCGGAGTGGCCGTGTTACGTTTGGATACGATAAGTTTGGCTAGGTAAGTATGGGATATCTTTGACTTTTGTGCCATACCCAGCTATTCGCATAATGTCTGAGCTCTAATGTTCTATAATATGCTCCGATTGGATCTGTGATGGCCAGTAATTGTGGTCTTGGCGCGTTAGGTGTATTTATGCTACATACTTTTGGGTTAGGTTAGGAGGATTTGGTTAGGGTTTCTCTGACTCTTGTGGTGTACATAGATATTCGGTGCATTTCCGTGCTATAGAATGATCTACTATACTACGCTTGTCTCTGGGGAGCGAGCAGTGGTGGTCAGGGCACGTTAGTTTGTGTTATGTTACGTTTGGTTTGATTAGTTTAGGCTAAGTTTGGTGGTGATAGCTATGACTTTCGATCTATACACTATTATGTGGCGGATTCCTGTGTCCTACTGCGCTCTACTATATTGTGCCCGCAGCAGTGGTCGCGGCACAATGTGTTGTGCTATGCTACGTTCCGTTAGGTCAGTCTGGGCCAGGCTATGGCAGGATATCTGCGACTTTTGCGCTATTCATTGCAATGGGGTGGCCTTCTGCGCTCGACTGTGATCTAGTACATTCTGCTTTCCTCTGTGGAGGACAGCAATAGTGGTCTTGTCAAGTTAGCTTGAGTTGTATTACGATCGACTAGGTTAGGGGAGGCTACTTTGTCTTTTGTGACTTTCACTGCTATTCGAAGTATTCCAGTGCTCTATTGTTCTCTAATATGCTCTGATTGGAGCCGGGGCGGCCAGCAATATTGGTCTCGTAACTTTATGTTGAGATAGACTACGTCCCGAATGCTTAGGTTTTGTCAAGCTTGGTCAAGATATGTTTGACTTTTGTGCGCTACACAGCAATGCGGTGGAATTCTGCGCTCTGTTGTGCTCTTGTATATTCTGCTTGGCTTTGTGAAGCCAACAATAGTGGTCTCGGCACGTTAGGTTGGGCTGTGCTACGTTCGGTTATGTTACGTTTTGTGTTGTTAGGACTGGATAGCTTGGAATTTTGTGCTATATACTGCTATCCGCGGTTTTCTGCGCTCCCCAGTGGTCTAATATTTTCTGCTTTGATCTGGGGAGGCCAGCAATGGTAGCCGCGGCACGATAGGTTGAGATAGGTTACTCTCTGTTAGGTCAGGCTATGTTAAGCATGGACAGGTTTACCCAGACTTTCGTGCTATACACTGCTATCCGGACGGTATCTGCGCTCCACTGCGCCTTACTTTTTTCTGCTTAGCCCTTAGATTGCCAACAGTATTGGTCTCGGCACGATAGGCTGTGTTAGGTTAGGTATGGTCGGTTTAGGTTAGACTATGTTCGGTAAGTGTAGCTTTTGCATTCGTGCTATACACTGTATTCGGGTGGACCTCTGCGCTCGGCCGTGCTTCGCTATATTCTGCTCGGCTCTGAGGAGGACACCAAGAGTGGTCGCGGCACGTTACGTTTAGGTAGTCTGATTTTGGTTATGTTAGGTAAGCCAGAGTTAGGTCTGGATAGATACGACTTTTGTGCTATACACTGGGGTTCTATGGACTTCTGCGCTCTACTGTCCTATAGTAAGCTTTGCTCGTCACTAGGGAGACCAGCAATTGTGGAAGCGGTACGTTAGGCTCAGTTATGATACGTCTGGATACGTTAAGGTTGGATATATTAAGATAGGGTAGCTTTGACTTTTCTACTATACACTGCAATACGGCGGACTTCTACGCTCTACTGTGCTCTGTTTTGTTCTGTTTGGGCCTGGTGAGCGCAGCAATAATGGTTTCGGCACGTTATGTTGGGTTGTGCTACGAATGGTTAGATTAGGTTGGTTCAGGTATGGTTTATATATCTTTGACTTTATGGCCATACACTGCCATGCGGTGGATATCTGCGCTCTACTGTTCTGGTACCTTCTGCTTGTCTCTGTGCATGCCAACAATAATTGTCCCGCCATGTTAAGTTGAGTTTCGTTGTATTTGGATATGTTACGTTTGGATAGGTTAGGATAGGCTACTTTGAGCTTTGTGCAGTACACTGCTATTCGTCGGATTTCTGCATTCTACTGTGCTCCTATATGTTCTGCTTTGCTCTGGGGTGTCCAGGAATATTTGTTTCGTCACGATACGTTAAGTTACGTCTCATCACGCTATGTTATGTTTCACTGCGTTTGGATTGGTCAGGTTAGGTCAGGATGTGTTTGACTTATGTGCTATACACTGCTATGCCGCGGGTCTATGCGCTCTACTCTGCTCTAATGCTTTCCGTTTGGCTCCAGCGTTGAAGGAAATAGCGGTCTGGGCACGGTAGGGTGGGCTACGTCACGTCTGGTTATGCTACGTTTGGTGAGGTTCGGAGAGGGTAGTTTAGACATTCGTGTCATACATTGATATTCGGTGGATTTCCACCCTGCACTATGCTCTAATATGTTCTACATGGCTGTGTGGTGGACAGAAACTGTGGTCTCGGCACGTCAGTCTGAGTAATGTTACGTCTCGTTATGTAAGGTTGGGATGATCTGGTTAGGATTTCCCTTTTTGTGCTATACACTGCTGTTCGTTGCTTTTGTGCGCTCTACATTGCTCTTCCACATTCTGCTCCACTTTGGGTAGGAGGGGAATAGTGGTCTTCGCACGTTACGTTGAGTTAG
>NW_016927255.1:11660-25031 GCF_001483705.2 Eufriesea mexicana
GAGTTATGCTACGTTTGGTTATGTTACATTTGGTGATGGTAGGATAGGATAGTTTATTGTTTTGTGCTATACACTGCTATCGGCGGATTTCTGCGCTCTACGCAATTCTACCATTTTCTGCTTGGCTCCAGCGAGGCCAGCAACAGTGTTCTCCGCGCCTTAGGTTGGAATAGTCTACGTTCGCTTATGAAACGTCTGGTTATCCTAGGAGAGAGTAGCTTAGTCTCTTGTGCCATACGCTGCTATTCGGTGGACTTCTCTGCTCTAATGTGCTCTAATATGTTCTGCCTGTCTCTGGGATGGCCAGTAGTTGTGCTGTTGGAACTCTGGGATATGTCAGGTTACGTTTCGCTTGGTTAGGTTATGAAGGATTTGTCTGAGTTTCTTTGGCCTTTGTGCTGTACACATATTCGGTGGGTTCCTGCGATCTGCTGTGCTACAACACGGTCTGCTTTGCACTGCGGATGTCAGCAATAGTGGTCTAGGCGTGTTAGGTCGTGTCATGTTACGTTTGTTTAAGATACGCTTGGTATGGTTAGGATAGCATAGCCTGGACTTTTGTGCTGTACACCGCACTTCGGTGGATTTCTATGCTCTACAAGGATCTACTACGCTCTGCTCGACCCCGTGGATGCCTGCAATAGTGGCCGCGGCATGTTAAGCTGTGTTAGGATACGTTCGCCTGGGTTGCGCTTACGTTGCGTTAGGCCCGGATAGCTTTGACTTTCCTGCTGTAAACTGTTATTAGGTGGAATTTTGAGATGTACTGTGCTCCACTATGCACTACTCGAATCTGGGGAGCCCAGAAATGGTGGTCGAGGCAAGTTATTTTCAGTTATGTTACGATTGGCACTGTTACCATTTGTTAGGCTATGAAGCGAGGGCTTCAACTGTTGAGCTGTTCACTTCCATTCGGTGTATTTCTGCGATCTACGGTGCTCTAATAATTTCTGCTTTGCTCTGGGGATCTCAGTAACCGTGGTCAAGGCACGTTATTTTGTATCAGGTTACGGCTGGCTATGTCATATTCGGTTATGTTATGGAACGGTAGCTTTGACTCTTGTGCTATGCACTGCTATTCGGAGGATTTCTGCGCTCTGCTACCACCTTATATTCTCTTCGCTGCTCTGCGGAGGCCAGAAATTGTGTCTGTGGCGCGTTAGTTTGAGTTAGGTTACGTTTGGTTATGTTCCGTTTCGCTAAGTTAGGGAAGGACATCTATGAATTTTGTGCTATACACTAATGTTCGGTGGATCTCTGCTCTCCTCGTTGCTCTGCTATACGCTACTCGACTCTGGGGAGGCCAGCAATGGCGGTCGTGGTACGACAGGTTTTGTTAGGTTACGTTTGGTTTGGTTACGATCAGCTATGTTAGGAGGTGATACCTTCGTCTTTTGCGCTACACACTGCTATTCGGTGGATTTCAGCGCTTTATAGTGCTCTAGCGTGTTCAGATTGGCACTGGGAAGCCCACTAATACTGGTCTTGGCAAGTTATGTTGAGTTATGTTACGCTCGGTTGGGTCATGGTGGTTTGGGTTATGCCTGGATAAATTTGACTTTCGTGGTGTACACTGCTATTCGGTGGATATCTGCGCTCCAGTGTGCTCGACTATATTCTGCTTGTCCCTCGGGAGACTAGCAATTGTGGTCGGGGCACGTTTCGTTGAGTTATGCTATGTTAGGTTATGTTCTGCTTGTTTGGGTTATGTTTGGTTAGCTTAGACATTTCTGACATGCACCGGAATTCTATGTATTTCTGCGTCCTACTATCCACATGTATGTTCTG
This sequence comes from Eufriesea mexicana, assembly GCF_001483705.2. NCBI lineage: Eukaryota > Metazoa > Arthropoda > Insecta > Hymenoptera > Apidae > Eufriesea > Eufriesea mexicana. Next base: position 13,449 of record NW_016927255.1, read on the forward strand.
TTTGGCTCTTTGGAGGCCAGCAATCGTGGTCACGTCACGTTATGTTGTGTTAGGTTACGTTTGGTTATGATAAGGTAGGCTAGGTTAGGAGATGATAGCTCTGACTTTTGTGCTGCACATTGCCATTCGGTGGATTTCAGGGCTCTGCTGTCCTCTAATGTGTTCAGCTTGGCCCTGCCAAGGCCAGTAATAGCGGTTTCGGCACGTTATGCTCGGTTAGGCTACGCTTGGGTAGGTTACGTTAGGTAAAGGTAGGTTAGGAGCTACTAGACACTTATGCTATACGCTGCTATTCGTCGGATTTCTGCCTTCTACTGAGCTCTGGTTCATTCTGCTTGGCTCCGGGAAGGCGAGCAACAGCGGCATCGGCACGATGCGGTGAGTTAGGCTACGTTTGCTTAGTTTAGGTTAGGTCGCGACAGGTTTGGATATCTTCGACCACTGTGCTCTACCCTGCAATGCGGCGAACTCCTGCGCTCTATTGTGCTCCAGTGTCTCTATTGGCTCTGAGGTTGTCAGCAATAATGGTCGAGTAGAGTCAAGTTTTGTTAGGCTACGTTGCGTTTGGTTGCGTTAGTTTGGTTTAGGTGAGGATATCTTTGACTTCTCTGTTATACCCTGCGATTCTATTAATTACTGTGCCCCACCCTACTCTAATATTTTCTGCTCGGTTCCGCGGAGGCCAGCAATAGATGTCTCGGCATGTTAGGTTGATTTCAGTTACGTTCAGACAATCTAGGTTATGACAAGTTCGGTCAGCATGTCTTTGTCGTTCGTGTTACACACCGTTATTCGGTGCATATCGGTGCTCTACTGTTATCTACAACCATCTTCTTGGCCTTGGGCAGGCCAGCATTTACGTTCGCAGCACGCTATGCGGCGAGGGCAGCAATAATGTTGGCTGCACTTTGGGCTTTGTTTGGTTACGATTGGTGGAGTTAAGATTGGTTAGCTTAGGGTACACTTGAGCTCTGAGCTGCGCACAGCTATTGTATGGACTATTTCGCACTACTGTGCGCTTATACAATCTGATTGTTTGCGGGGACGCCAGGAATTGTGGCCGCGGCAAGTTAGGTTGAGTCAAGTTCCGTTTGGGTAGGTATGGTTTGACCAGCCTAGTATCGGATATATTCTACTCTTGTGCTGTACACTGCTATTCGGCCGATTTCTGCGATCCACCGTGCTGTAATATGCTCTGAGCTGCTCTGGGGATGCCAACACAATCGGTCTCTGCACGTTAGGTTGGGTGAGGCTACGTTTCGTCAGGCGACGTTAGTCTGGGATAGGCTTCTCTCTGGGTTAGCGTTGACGTCCGTGTTATAAACAGCTATTCGGTAGATTTCAGAGTCCTAGTGTGTCCTAGTATGTTCCGCTTTGCCGTGGGTACGTGTGCAATAGTGGTCTAGGCACGCTAGAATGAGTTAAGTTACGTTCGGTTGTGTTAAATTTGGATATGTTAGGCTAGGATAGCTTGGTCCTTTGTGCTATACACTGCGATTCTGCCGATTTCTGCACTCTACTGCGCTCTAGAATTCTCTGTTAGGTTCTGGGGAGGCCAGCAATGCAGGTCCCGGCTCGATAGGTTTAGTGATTCTACGCATAGTTAGGTTACGTCAGACCTGGTTTGGTCAGGATGACTTTGAATTTTGTGCTGCACACTGAAGTCGGGTGGATTTCTGCTCTCTACTCTCCTCTAATGTGTTCTGCTAGGCGATGTGGAGACCAGCAGTATTGGTACCGGCACGTTAGTCTGAGTTATGCTGCGTTAGATTATGTTACGTTTGGTTAGGTTTGGATAGGATAGCATTTGCTCTTGTGCTATACTCTGCTCTCCGGTGCACATCTGCGCCCTACATTGCTGGACTATGCTCTGCTCGACTATGGGCGGGCCAGTAAATGTGGTCTCGGCACGTTCTGTTTATTCTGGTTACGTTCGGTTATGTTAGGCTAGGCAGTGTTTGGTCAGGATACATTCAACTTTTGTTCTGTACGCTGCTATTCGGTGCATTTCTGCGATCTGCTGTGCTCTAGTATGTAGCGCCGAGCTCCGGGGAGGGCAGCAACAGCGGTCCCGGCACGTAAGGTTGAGTTAGGCTGCGTTTGGTTATGCCCAGTTTGTTTGGGTTACGTTTGGGAAGCTTAGGCCTTCCAGAAATACACTGCGTTTCTATGGGTTTCTGCGTTCCGCTCTCCACTAGCGTGTTCTGCTTGGCTCTGTGTTGGCTAGCAATACAGGTCGCCGCACGTTATAATTAGATACATTGCGTTCTGTTATGTTACTGTTGGATGGGTTGGGAGAGGTCTGGTTTGACTTTAGTGCTATAGTCTGCTACTAGGCAGGCTTCTGCGCCATACAGTGATCGAATGCTTTCAGTTTGGCTGTGTGAATGACAGCAATTGTGGCCTCTGCACGTAGCGTTGAGTCAGGCATCGTTCGCTTAGTTTGGGTCAGGCGCAGTTTTCTCACGATAGCTTCAACTATTGTGCTGTACACTGCTGTTCTGTGGATCTCTGAGCCCTACTGTGCTCTGGTATGTCCTGCTTGTATCTGGAGAGGGCAGCAATAGCGGTCTCAGTACGCTAGGTTGATTCAGGCTAAGTTTGGATATGGTCTGTTGGCTTGGGTCAGGCTTGGCCAGTTTTGCCTTCTCTGATGTGCACTGCGGTTCTATGGATTTCTGCGTCCTACTCACCACTAATGCGTCCTGATTGGCTCTGTGGAGGCCAGCAGTAGTGGTCGCGGCACATTAGGTTGAGCTTGGTTACGCTTAGTTGTGTTACGGTTGGTTAGGTTAGGAGTGGATAGCCTTGACTTTAGTACTATTTTCTGCCATAAAGTGGATTTCGGCGAACGATAGCACTCTAATATTTTCAGCATGACACGGAGGATACAAACAATTGTGGTCGCGGCACGTTATTTTGAGACAGGTTACATTCTGTTAGGTCGGGTGAAGCCAAGTTTGGATAGGATAGCATTATCTTTTGTGCTGTACACTGCCATTCGGTGGATCTCTGCGCTCTGCTGTTCTCTAGTATGTCCTGCTTGCCACTTTGGGCGGGGGGCGGGGCGCCAGCAGAAGCGGTTTCGGCATGTTAGTTTGCGTCATGCTAGGTGTGGTTATGCCCTGTTGCTTTGGGTTTGGCTTAAGCAGCTTTGACTCTTTTGATCTACTATGTCGATTCTATTTATCTCTGCGTTCTACTCCCCACTAGTGTGCTCTGCTTGGCTCTGGGCAAGCCAGCAATGTTGGTCGCATCACGCTAAGATGTATTAGGTTACGCTTGGTTTTGTTACGATTGGTTAGGTTAGGAGAGGATTGCTTTGGCTTTAGTGATGCAGTATGCCCTTAGGTGGATTTCTGCGCCCTACTGTGCTCCAGTATGCCAAGCTTGTGTCTGGGGAAGGCAGTGATAGAGGTCGCGGCACGTTAGGTTCAGTTATGTTACGATTTGTTATGTTAGAACAGGGTAACCCGGACTTTTGTGATATACACTGCGATTCCATGGATGTCAGCGTTCTACTCCCCACTCGAGTGACCTGTTTGGCCCTGTGGAGGCCAGCAACTGTGGCCTCGGCACGTTGGTACGTCTTAGTTTACGTTTGGTTAGATTATGTTAGGTTGAGTTCACGAAGCCTAGCCCAGAATTTCGTGCTATACGCGATTGTTCGGTGGATTTCTGCGCTCTACTGTGCTCTATCGTTTCTGCTTGGCCCTGGCGGGACAGTAATAGTGGTCGCGGCACGCTATGTTGAGTTATGCTACGTTTGTGTAGGTTATGCTTGTTTGGATTACGTCCGAATAGCTTTGACTTTTCTGATGTACACTGCGATTTTATGGACTTCTGTGCACCACTCTCCTCTAACATTTTCTGCTCGGATCTGCAGAGGCAAGCACTTGTGGTCGCGGTACTTTAGCGTGCATTACGTTATGTTTGGATATGTTACGTTTGGCTGGGTTAGGAGAGGGTAGCTTTGACTTCACTACTATACGCTGCGCTTCTATTGATTTCTGCGCCCTACTCTGCTCTGATATGTTCTGCTCGGCTCTGGTGTGGCCAACGATAGTGGTCTCGCACGTCATATTGAATTAGGCCACGTTTGGTTAGGTAAGGTTAGGTCAGTTTAAGATAAGATAACTTAGACTTTAGTGCTATACACTGCATTGCGGTGTATTTCTGCACTATACCGTGCTCCAGTTCGTTCTGCTCGGCTCTGGGGAGGCGAGCAGTAGTGTTCTCGGCACGTAAGGCTGAGTTATGCTACGTACGGTTATGTTACGTTTGACTATGTTAGGAAACCGTAGCTTTGACTTTTGTGCTATGCACTGCCATTCGGTGGACTTCTGCGCTCGACTTTTATGTAATAGGCCCTGCTTTGCTCTGGAGAGACCATGAACTATAGCCTCGTCGGGTTATGTAGTGTCAGGTTACGTCTGTCTAGGTTAGGTATGTTTGGGTTGTGACAGGATATCTTTGACTTTTGCGCTGTACACCGGAACGCTGTGGATTTCTGCGCTCTACTGTGCTCTGGTATGTTCTTCTTGGCTCTGGGGAGGCCTGTGACTGATGTCTCCGTGCGTTAGGTTGAGGTGGGCTTCGTTTGGCTACATTACGTTAGCTTTGGTTAGGCCTGGGAAGCTTTGGCTTTCGTGGTATGCACTGTTATCCGATGAATTTCTACGCTCTACTGTCCTCTACTATACTCCACTCGACCCCAGAGAGGTCAGCAATAGGGGTCGTGGCACATTAGTTTCTGTTTTGTTACGTTTGGTTATCTCAGGTTAGGATAGGTTGTGAGAGGGCAGTTTTGACTTTTGCTCCATACACTGATCTTCGTTGGATTTCTGCGCACGAAAGTGCACTAATATTCTCTGCTTGGCTCTGAGGAGGACAGTAGCACTGTTCTCGGAACTTTGGTTTTAGTTAGGTTATGTTTGGATATGTTACGTTAAGTTATGTTCGGAGAGGGCAGTTTTGACTTTTGTGCCATACACTGCTCTTCGTTGCATTTCTGGGCCATGCTGTACTCTAGTACGCTATGCTTTGCTCTGGGGAGGCCAGTAATCGTGGTCTCGTCACTATAGGTTGGGATAGGTTGCGTTCGATTCGGTTACGTTTGTTTGTGCCATGTCTGGATAGCCTCGACATTCTTTGTATAGAGTGTTATTCGCTGGATTTCTGCGCTCTACTATGATCCCATATGTTCAGCTTATGTATGTTAAAGACAGCAATAGCGGTCTTGGCACGTTGCGTTGGATTAGGCTATGATTGTTTGGGTTAGGTTTGGTCAGTTTGTGGTAGCATTCCTTTGAGTTTAGTGCATTACACTGCAACGCCGCGGATGTCTGTGCTCTACTATGGTCTAGTCTACTCTACTCGGCTCTGGGGAGGTCAGCAGTAGTGAGTGTTATGAGGAGGCCAGCATTTCTGGGCGTGGAACGTTATGTAGGGATATGTTTCGTTTCGTTAGGTTTGCTTACGACAGATTTGGCGTTGATATCTTCGACTTTTTTGCTATTCACTGCAACGCGGTCGATTTCAGCGCTCTACTGTGATCTAGCATATTCTGCCTGGCTCTGCGGATGTCAGCAATAGTCGTCTCTGCACGTTAGGTTGGGTTAGGTTATGCTTGGTTGGTTTAGGACAGGGTAGGTCCGACTTTTGTCCTATACGCTGCTATTCTGCGGAATTCTACGATCTACTGTGCTCTGATATGTTCCGCTTGGCTTTCGGGAGGCCAGACATTCTGGTCGCGGCTCGTTACGTTGAGTTATGTTACGTTGGTAGCGTTAGGATTAGTTCGGTTAGGAGGGTCTAGCTTTGACTTTTGCGCTATACGCCGATATTGGGCAGGATATCTGAACTGTACCGCGCTCTAATATGTTCAGTTTGGCTGTGGGTGTGTCAGAAACGGTGCTATCGGCAGGTTACGTCGAGTTAGGCTATGTTCGGTTCGGCTAGGTTTTGTCAGGTTTGGTTAGGACACCTTTGACTGTTGAGCTTTATACTGCATTGCGGCTGATCTCTGCCTCATACTTTGCCCCAGTATATTCTGGTAGGCTCTGTAGATGTCAGCAATAGTGGCCTAGGCACGTTATGCTGGGTTACATTGGCTTTCTCGGCATAGACTGCTATTTGGTGGATTTCTGAGATCTGCTGTGCTCTGCTATACTATTCTCGACTCTGGGGAGGCCAGTAGTAGTGGTCCGGGCACGTTAGCGTGATTTAGGCTACGTCTGGTTATTTTACGCTTCGTCAGGGTAGGAGAGGACAGCATTGACTTTTATGCTATATGCAGCTATCCTGCGGACTTATGCGATATACTCTGCCCTAATATGCCCTCCTTGACTCTGTGGAGGCCAGCAACAGTGACCTCGGCACGATTGGTTTTGTGGGGCTACGTACGGTTTCGTTACGCTTTGTTTGGTTGAGGTTTGGATAGCTACGACTTTCTTGGTACGCACTGCTATTCGATGGATTTCTGCGCTCTACAGTGATCCAATATGCTCTGTTCGTCCCTGGGGAGAACCGTAATTGTGGTCTCATCACGTTAGTTTTAGTTTGGCTACGTTTGGTTCGGTTACGTTTGTTTGGGTTAGGCCTGGTGACCTTGACCTTCTTGGCTCCGATTGTTATTCGCTGGACGTCTGCGCTGTACTGTGCTCTACTGTGCTCTGCTCGACTCTGGGATGGCCAGCTATAGTGGTCGTGACACAATAGATTGTGTTATGTTACATTCGGTTAGGCGAGGTTGTGTTAGGTTTGGCTATGATGGCTTCGACTTTTGTGCTATACACTGCTCTTCGTTGGATTTGCTCCATCTACTGTGCTCTAGTTGCTTCTGATTAGCACTGGAGAGGCCGGAGACTGTGGTCTCGGCTCGTTAGGTTTAGTTAGTCCACGTTTGACTACGTCAGGTTAGGTCAAGTTGGGTTACCCTATATTTGTCTCCTGTGGTATACGCTACCATTAGGTGGCTATCTGTGCTCCACTGTTTTCAAGCATATTCTGCTTGGCCCTAGGAGAGGCAGCAATAGTGTTCTCGGCACGTTAGGATGAGTTAGGCTACGTTTGGTTTGGTTAGGTTATGCGAGGTTAGGTTTAGCTTTCCTTGACTTTTGTGCTATACACTGAAACGCCGCGCATTTCTGTAGTCCACCTTGCGTTAGTATACTCTGCTTGGCTCTGATGACGCCAGCAATAGTGTTGCAATTCGGTTAGGTGGAGATTGGTTACCTTTGGTTTTGTTACGTTTGATTAGGTTAGGATAGGGTAACCTGGACATTAGTGCTGCACAATGCTATTCGGTGAATTTCTGCGTTCTTCATTGCTCTACTACACTCTGCTCGACTCTGGGGTGGCCAGCAATGGTGGTCGTGGTACGATAGGTTGTGTTAGTCCGCACTTGGTTATGTTAGGTTAGATCAGGCTGGATCAGGATATACCTGACTTCTGTACTATACGCTGCTATTTCGTGGCTCCCTGCGCTGTACTGTGCTCTGGCATACACTGCTAGGCTCTGCTTGGCTCTGGGGACTCCAGTAGTTGTGGTATCTGTACGCTAGGTTAAGTTAGGTAACGTTTGGCGTTATTACGTTTGGGTACGTTAGGATATTGTAGCTCCGACTTTAGTGCTCTGCACAGCTATTCGGTGGATTTCTACGCTCCGTATGGCTCTACTATTCTCTGCTCTACTCTGGGGAGGCCAGAAATGGTGGTTTTGGAACTTTAGTTTGAGCTACGCTACGTTTGGTTATGTTAGGTTTGGTTAGATTACGTTTGGACGAGTCACGTTCTGATATCTTTGACTTCCTCAGCGTAGACTGTTATTCGGAGGATTTCTGCCCTCTACTTTGTTGTACTATACTCTGCACGACTCTGGGGAGGCCAGCAAAAGTGGTCTCGGCACGTTAGGTTGCGTTAGGTTACGTTTCGTTAGGTTACGTGTGTTTATTTCAGGTTTGTATAGCTCTGACTTTCTTGGCATAGGCTGTTATTCGGAGGATTTCTACGCTCTACTGTGCTCTTCTATGCTCTGCACGACTCTGGGGTGGCCAACGATAGTGGCCGCGTCACGATAGGTTGAGATATGTTACGTATGGTTAGGCCAGGTCTAGTTAGCTTTGCTTGAGATGGCTTTGTCTTAGGTGCTATACACTGCTGTTCGTTGGATTCCTTTCCTCTACCGTGCTCTGACATATTTCGCTTGGCTCATATAGCGGTGTTGGTAGGTTAGGTGGTGTTAGGTTACGCTTGGATGTGCCTTGATTGGTTGGGTTAGGCTAGGATAGCTTCGACAATTGTGCTGCACACTTCTATTCATTGCATTTCTGCGCACTAGTCTGATCAACTCTGCTTTGCTCTGGGAAGGCCAATAATTGTGGCCGCAGCGCGTTAAGTTATGTCCGGTTAGGTAAGGTTAAGTTAGGTTATGTTAGGTTAGGTTAGGTTACGATATTTTTGTTCTTTGCGCTTTACACTGCATTGCTGTGGTTTTATGCGCTCTACTGTGCTTCAGTGTATTCTGGTTGGCTCTGTGGAATACAGCAACTGTGGTCTAGGCAAGTTAGGTTGAGTTAGGTTACGTTTGGTTGTGTTACGTTTGGTTAGGTTAGGAGAGGATAGCTATGCCTGTTGAGCTAAATACTGCTACTCGGTGGATTTCTTTGCTCTACATTTCTCTACTATACTCTGCTCAACTCTGGAGAGTCCAGCAGTGGTGGTTGTTGCACGGAAGTTTGAGCTGCGTTACGTTTGGTCAGGTTGGGTTAGGACGTATTTGACTATTATGCTGTAGGCTGCCATCTGGTGGCTACCTGCGCCCTAAGGTACTCTAGTAAATTCTGCTTGGCTCTGAGGATTCCAGCAATAGTGGTCTAGGTACGTTCGGTTAGGTTAGGGTTCGCCTGATTATATTACGTTTGGACAAGTTGGGGCGGGATAGCCATGGCTTTCATGCTAGACACTGCTGTTCGTCGGATTTCACTGCTCTACATTGCTCTGCTACACTCTGTTCGTCTCTGGGTAGGCCAGCAGTAGCGGTCGAGTGACACTTGTTCAAGCTATGTTACGCTTCGCTAGGTTAGGTTAGGATGTGTTTGGTTAGGATGGATGTGACTTTTATGCTATTCACTGCTGTTCGGTGTATATCTGCACTCTAATCTGCTCTAATGTGCCCTGCCTGGCTATTTGGTGGTCATCAATGTTGGTCTCGTCACGTTAGGTTGAGTTACTCTACGCTTCGACAGGTTTGTTGAGGCCAGGTTATGTCTGTGTATGCCTGACTTTTGTGCTATACACTGCTACGCGGTGGATTTCTGCTCTCTACATTCCTCTACTATACTCTCCTCGACTCTGGGGAGGCGAGCAACAGTGGCCGTGGCACGTTAGTTTGTGTTATGTTAGGACAGGTTATGCCAGGGTAGGCTATATATGGTTAGTGTAGCTTTGACTTTCATGCTGTACACTGCTATTCGGAGCACTTCTGTGTCCAGTGTGCTCTAGTATGTTCAGCTTGGCTCTGTGGTGGCCAGCATTAGTGGTCTCGACGCGTTTGGTTAAGCTATGCTACGTTCGGTTGTGTTACGATTGGTGAGGTTAGGATATGATAGATCAGACTTTTGTACATTTACTTCTGGGCTATACACTGCAATGCAATGGATTACGGCGCCCTGTTTTTCTCTAGTATTTTCTGCTTGCCTCTGGGGTGGCACTAGCGGTCTGGACACGTTTGGTTTAGTTATGCTACGTTTGCATATGACAGATTTGGATATGTTAGGAGAGGATAGGGTTGACTTTTGTGCCATACACCGCTTTTCGGTGGATTCCTGCTCTCTACTGCGTTCTCATATGTTCTGAATTTCTCTGGTGCGACCAGTAATAGCGGTCTCGGCACGTCATGCAGAGTCATGTTACGTTTCGCTAGAGTCGGTTAGGAAGGATTAGTTACAACATCTATTACTTTTGCGCTGTACACTGCTGCTCGGTGCATGTCTGCGCTCTAATGTTCTCTAATGTGGTACGCTTAGCTCTACGAAGGCCAAAATTGGCGGCCGCCGAACGTTATGTCGAGCTATGCTACGTTTGGTTAGGTTAGGTTATGCCCTGTTTGGCCAGAGTGCCCCCGGCATTTGCGCTACACGCAGGTATTCAGTGGATCTCTGCGCTCAACGCTGCTCTACTATACCCTGCTCGACTTTGGGAAGGCGAGCAATAGTGGTCGTTGAACGATACGTTCGGTTATGTTACGCTTCGTTCAGCCAGATTAGGCTGTGTTTGGTCAGGGAAGCTTTGGCTTTCGCTCTAAACCTTGTTTTCCGGTGGATTTCTGTGATTTACCGTGCTCTACTACATTCAGGTAGGCTATGGGGCGGAGAGGAGCAGTGGTCGCGGCACGTTATTTCGAGCTATGCTACATTTGGCAAGGTTAGGTTAGGCCAGGTTAGGTTACGGTTTCCACGACTTTTGTAGCATACACTGCTATTCATTGGATTTCTGATCTCCACATTGCGCTACTAAAATCTGCCAAACTCTGGGGAAGCGAGAAATAGCAATCGCGTAACGGTAGTTTCTGTCAGGTTACGTTCGGTTAGGTTAGGTTAGGTTTAATTTTGGCTAGGATAGCTTTGACTTTCGCGCTGTAAACTGTTACTCGGTGAATCTCTGTGATCCACTCTGCCCTACTATACTCCTCATGGTCCTGTGGTGGCCATAGTGTTTCGGGCACGTTATGTTATACAGGCTACGCTTGATTAGGCTACGTTAGGCTACGTTTGGTTAGGATGGTTTCGACTTTCGTGTTATTCGCGATTATCCGGTGGGCTCCTGTGGTCTACTGTGCTCTATTGTAATCTGCTCGGCTCTGGGGAGTCCGGCAGTAGCCGTCGTGGCACGCCACTTTGCTTTACGCTACATTAGGTTAGGTTAGGCTGTGTCAGGTTTTGTTAGGGTATCTTCGATTTTTGTACTATTCACGGCATTGCTGTGGGCTCCAGCGCACTAATGTGCTCTAGTACATTCTGCTTGCCTTTCTAGACGCCAGCAATAGTGGTCTCGTTGTGTTTGTTTGAGCTAGGTTACGTTTGGCTTTGTTACGTTTGGCTAGGTTAGAATATGCAACTTCGTCTTTTGTTCTATACACCGCTATTCGTTGAGTTCCTGTGAACTACTGTGCTCTGCTACAGTTTGCATGGCCCAGGGGAAGCGATAAGTATCGGTCGTCACACGTTAGGTTGAATTTGGCTACGTTTGGTTAGGTTCGCTTTGGTTAAGTGTTGACAGGGTAGCCTTGACTTTCGTGCTATACACTCTTATTCGGTGTATTTCTGTAGTCTACTGTGCTCTACCGCATTCTGCTTGGCTATGAGGAGGAGAGGAGCAGTGAACGAGGCACGTTATTTTGAGATATGCTACGTTCGGTTAGGTTATGTTAGGTCAAGATATGCTGTGGTATCTACGGCTTTTTTTGCTATTCACTGCAATGCGGTGGATTTCTGCGCTCCGCTGTGCTCCAGTACATTCTGCTTGTTACTGTGGAGGCCGACACCAGTGCTTTGGTCATGTGAGGTTTTGTTATGTTATGTG